>NC_080735.1:16693916-16738916 GCF_019097595.1 Hemibagrus wyckioides | reverse complement strand
GATTTTTCCCCCCAACAAACTGGCGTATCAGAGCAAAAACGGCTGATCACAGAAAGGTGATCTATTAGTGAGAGGTGAAGTGACTGATGATCTCCTCATCATGGCACCTTTTAGTGGGTGGGATATATCAGGCAGCAAGTCAACATTTTGTCCTCAAAGTTTATGTGTTAGAATTAGAAAAAATGGACAAGCGTAAGGATTTGAGCGAGTTTGACAAGGGCGAGATTGTGATGGCCGATAGACGTCTGGATCAGAGCATCTCCAAAACTGCAGCTCTTGTGGAGGTGTTCCCGGTCTGCAGTGGTCAGTATCTATCAAAAGTATCCTTTAAGTCCTGTAGGTTGCCCATGGAGGCCCCACCCTGCAACTTACAGGACTTAAAGGATCTGCTGCTTACATCTTGGTGCCAGATACCACATCACACCTTCAGGGAGTCCATTTCTCAAAGGGTCAGGGCTGTTTTGGCAGCAAAAGGGGGACCAACACAATATTAGGCAGGCGGTCATAATGTTATGGCTGATCGGTGTATATCATGTCATTTCCAGACTGTACATCATCCCAGAACCACAAAATATATATGTATAATTTTTCATTTCTGTGTGTTGTATCTCATAGGAAATAAAAAATATCTCTCTATCTCTCTATCTCTCTATCTATCTATCTATCTATCTATCTATCTATCTATCTATCTATCTATCTATCTATCTGTTTATCAGACATGTTAAGGGGTGTCCATTCTCTCAGACTCACCGGTGTGTGTCCTCCTGTGGGCTTTGAGGTGAGAGCTCTTGGTGTAAACTTTACTGCAGCCCTCAAACTCACAGCGGTGGATGCGCCTCCTCTTGGTGTCAGGAGACTCGGGCCGCCTCGACCTCCGCATGCTCTCGATGCTGAACGGCAACATGGAGCTGCAAACAAACAAATAATCATTTTTTTTATATTTTTATTTTTATATTGTGACTAAAGCAGAACAGTGCTGATGATTTTAAGGCAGAACTGTAAATGAGCTCAATACAGATGATGCTGAGAAACACTTAAAACTTCATCCCAAGACTTTTTTAACAAATATAAAAATGATCAATCAACCAATTATTCAATTAACCGATTAATAAATGAAAGCAATAACGGTCAGGGAGAACATATGCACTGTGAATGAAGGCAGATTTTTTATCCCTGAATAATGGGTGATAACAGAGGAAAGAGAAAAATAAACAACAGGGAAATAAAGAGGTGAAGAAATGCAGGCATTATGAAAAAAATTAAATCATTGGTCATTTTTGGAAGGTCACAACTGGACAGTGAATAAAGACAAAATAAAGAGAAGAAAAAATAAAAGAAGAAAGGCAGAAAGGAAAAACATCCCCAAAGAAATAAGAGAAAGAAAGAAAGAAAGAAAGAAAGAAAGAAAGAAAGAAAGAAAGAAAGAAAGAAAGAAAGAAAGAAAGAAAGAAAGAAAGAGTGAAGAGAATTTTTTAAAGATATAGTAAAGAAAGAAATTGAAAAATAAAAAAAGGCAAATAGAGAAAGACTCCCACTCCAAAAAAAAAAAGAAATAAAGAAAGAACAAAAGTAAAAATAAAACGAAGAAAGAGAGAAAAAAGGAAATATACAGGAAGAACGTAAGAAACAGAAAAGAAGGAGAGGAAAGTTAAGTGGGGGGGGGATAAATAAAGAGAGGAAATAAAGGGGAGAAAGTGAGTAAAAAATAAAGGAAGGAAATGGAGAATTAAAAAAAAAACAAAGAATAAGAGGACTAAAGAAAGAACAAAAATAAAAGTGAGAAGAAAGGAAAAGAGAGAATGGAAGGAAATATAAAAGAAATGATAGAGGGGAAAGTTAAGGAAGGAGAGAAAGAACAAAAGGAAGAGGAAAAATAAAAAGGAATAAAGGAAGGATTAAAAAAATTGCAATAAGAAAGGGATTAAAAATAAATGAAATAAATATAGAAACACTTGAGGAACGACAAAAGGCAACAGGAAAAAATGTGAAAGGAAATGAAAATAAAATAATCTAAAACAAGATAACAAATATTAAATAAATAAATAAATAAATACATTTAGTAAGTAAGAAAGGCAAACATTTAACAATTTACTGATTTTTTTCCCTGCTAATAGTAAGTCACATTATAAATGTTATTCAGCCAATACACCTATTTAAAATAATTTTTATTTTATAATTTATTTTTTTATTTTAGTGTGAGATATTTCCTCCAGCAGGAATCAGGCGCTTTAATGTAAAAGTGAGCCGCTTTAGCAGTAATAATAAATCCGGTCACTAGAGGGAGCTGCAGCGCTGCTATTAAACTGCCAGCACGCAGCTCCGCCCTGAATCTGTCTCTGATTCCAGATGAAGAAGGAATGTATTTATCCATAAACATATTCGGGAGGCGTAAACAATTTCCATCTAAAACTTTGAAAAAAGATGAAAAACAAAACAAGAAAGTAAACAACATCTGAACATGAACGCGTTCTCTCTCTTTTCTCTTTCTCTCTGAGGAAGTCATACATGGCACACAGTAAAACACAAAACAAACACACAGGATCAGTGGTTTGAGTCCAACAGGCTTTATCTGAATAACTTTGGGAGTTGTTCCTCACCCCCTGCAGACTCACTTCCTGTTTCTCTTGGGCTACAGGGGTACATCATTTGTGAGTGAGTGTGTGTGTGTGTGTGTGTGTGTGTGAGAGAGAGAGAGAGTGTGTGTGTGTGTCATGTGGAAAGGGGAGAACGGCCACCTGTGGCTGTTGGCAGCTCGAACTCTTTTGGGAGCCCAGAGGAGATGGAGGGGAAAAAGAAGCTTGACTCGACTCCCACATCTTCTCTCCTCTCATTCTGTCCCAAAACAGAGAGGAGAAAATGATTCACCGATTCTGCACGAGACGTGACGGAGGGAGCTGAGAGTGCAGAGGGTCGTCGTCAGGCTGGCTTTAAAGAAGCTTTGACATGCCCGAGTCTCAGGAGATCTGCAAATCTTAGGGATGCTGGATTTGGAGATCATCATCAGATTTTCTGCTTCACGCAGGAGGAAGTGTGTAGAGTCGAGGTCATAGCAAACAGACGGAGTTAGGGATGACATCATGCTGTGCCAGTACACTGGGTCAGGAACTTGAAGTCACGGAGGGATGAAATGATATACGCTTTAATTAAATCAAAACAGAAAGAAAGAAAGAAAGAAAGAAAGAAAGAAAGAAAGAAAGAAAGACAAGTCTGAGCTGATTTAAATAAAGCTCCTGACTGGTCAGCTGTGAGACCTGTTATGACATCACAAAACTATGAGCTGATGGAGGTGTGAGATGATGGAGTTATGAGTTGATGGAGGTTTGAGCTGATGGAAGTTTGAGCTGATGGAGATTTTAGATGATGAAGGTGTGAGCTGATAAAGGTGTAAGTTAATGGAGGTTTGAGTTGATGGAGTTATGAGTTGATGGAGGTTTGAGCTGATGGAAGTTTGAGCTGATGGAGATTTTAGATGATGAAGGTGTGAGCTGATAAAGGTGTAAGTTAATGGAGGTTTGAGTTGATGGAGGTTTAGGCTGATGAAGGTTTGAGGTGATGGAGGTGTGTGCTGATGGAGATTTGAGCTGATGGAAGTTTGAGCTGATGGTGTTACAAGTTAATGGAGATTTGAGATGATGGAAGTGTGAGCTGACGGTGATGCGAGCTGATGGAGGTGTGAGCTGATGGAGATTTGATATGATTGACATGCGAGCTGATGGAGGTGTGAGCTGATGGAGATTTGAGATAATGGAGGTGTGAGATGATGGAGGAGTGAGCTAATGGAGGTTTTATTTGAGGAAGGAGTGAGCTGATGGAGGTTAGAGGTCATGGAGGTGTGAGCTGATGGAGGAGTGAGTTCATGGAGATTTGAGCTGATGGAGATTTGAACTGATCAAGATTTGAGCTGATGGAGTTAGTTGATGGAGTTAGTTGATGGAGTTGTGAGCTGATGGATGTTTGATCTGATGGAGTTATAAGCTGATGGAGTTAGTTGATGGAGTTGTGAGCTGATGGATGTTTGAGCTGATGGAGTTATAAGCTGATGGAGTTAGTTGATGGAGTTGTGAGCTGATGGATGTTTGAGCTGATGGTTTAGTTTATGGAGTTAGTTGATGGAGTTATGAGCTGATGGGGTTAGTTGATGGAGTTGTGAGCTGATGGTTTAGTTGATGGAGATTTGAGCTGATGGAGTTAGTTGATGGAGTTGTGAGCTGATGGAGTTAGTTGATGGAGTTGTGAGCTGATGGAATTAGTTGATGGAGTTGTGAGCTGATGCATGTTTGAGCTAATAGAGTTGTGAGCTGATGGAGTTAGTTGATGGAGTTGTGAGCTGATGGAGGTGTGAGCTGATGGAGTTAGTTGATGGAGTTGTGAGCTGATGGAGTTAGATGATGGAGGTGTGAGCTGATGGAGGTGTGAGCTGATGGAGTTAGTTGATGGAGTTGTGAGCTGATGGAGTTAGTTGATGAAGTTGTGAGCTGATAGAGTTAGTTGATGGAGTTGTGAGCTGATGGAGTTAGATGATGGAGGTGTGAGCTGATGGAGGTGTGAGCTGATAGAGTTAGTTGATGGAGTTGTGAGCTGATGGAGTTAGTTGATGAAGTTGTGAGCTGATGGAGTTAGTTGATGGAGTTGTGAGCTGATGGAGTTAGTTGATGGAGTTATGAGCTGATGGAGTTAGATGATGGAGGTGTGAGCTGATGGAGGTGTGAGCTGATGGAGTAAGTTGATGGAGTTGTGAGCTGATGGAGTTAGATGATGGAGATTTGAGCTGATGGAGTTAGTTGATGGAGTTATGAACTGATGGATATTTGAGCTGATGGAGATAGTTGATGGTGCTGTGAGCTGATGGAGTTAGTTGATGGATGTTTGAGCTGATGGAGATGTGAGTTGATGGAGTTAGTTGATGGAGTTGTGAGTTGATGGAGTTAGTTGATGGAGTTGTGAGTTGATGGAGTTAGTTGATGGAGTTGTGAGCTGATGGAGTTAGTTGATGGATGTTTGAGCTGATGGCGCTGTGAGCTGATGGAGTTAGTTGATGGATGTTTGAGCTGATGGAGTTGTGAGCTGATGGAGTTAGTTGATGGATGTTTGAGCTGATGGAGTTGTGAGCTGATGGAGTTAGTTGATGGATGTTTGAGCTGATGGAGTTGTGAGCTGATGGAGTTAGATGATGGATGTTTGAGCTGATGGAGTTGTGAGCTGATGGAGTTAGTTGATGGATGTTTGAGCTGATGGAGTTGTGAGCTGATGGAGTTGTGAGCTGATGGAGTTAGTTGATGGAGTTGTGAGCTGATGGAGTTAGTTGATGGCGCTGTGAGCTGATGGAGTTAGTTGATGGATGTTTGAGCTGATGGAGTTGTGAGCTGATGGAGTTAGTTGATGGATGTTTGAGCTGATGGAGTTGTGAGCTGATGGAGTTAGTTGATGGATGTTTGAGCTGATGGAGTTAGTTGATGGCGCTGTGAGCTGATGGAGTTAGTTGATGGATGTTTGAGCTGATGGAGTTGTGAGTTGATGGAGTTAGTTGATGGAGTTGTGAGTTGATGGAGTTGTGAGCTGATGGAGTTAGTTGATGGATGTTTGAGCTGATGGAGTTGTGAGCTGATGGAGTTGTGAGCTGATGGAGTTAGATGATGGATGTTTGAGCTGATGGAGTTGTGAGCTGATGGAGTTAGTTGATGGATGTTTGAGCTGATGGAGTTGTGAGCTGATGGAGTTGTGAGCTGATGGAGTTGTGAGCTGATGGAGTTAGTTGATGGATGTTTGAGCTGATGGAGTTGTGAGCTGATGGAGTTGTGAGCTGATGGAGTTAGATGATGGATGTTTGAGCTGATGGAGTTGTGAGCTGATGGAGTTAGTTGATGGATGTTTGAGCTGATGGAGTTGTGAGCTGATGGAGTTGTGAGCTGATGGAGTTAGTTGATGGATGTTTGAGCTGATGGAGTTGTGAGCTGATGGAGTTGTGAGCTGATGGAGTTAGATGATGGATGTTTGAGCTGATGGAGTTGTGAGCTGATGGAGTTGTGAGCTGATGGAGTTAGATGATGGATGTTTGAGCTGATGGAGTTGTGAGCTGATGGAGTTGTGAGCTGATGGAGTTAGTTGATGGATGTTTGAGCTGATGGAGTTGTGAGCTGATGGAGTTGTGAGCTGATGGAGTTAGATGATGGATGTTTGAGCTGATGGAGTTGTGAGCTGATGGAGTTGTGAGCTGATGGAGTTAGTTGATGGATGTTTGAGCTGATGGAGTTGTGAGCTGATGGAGTTAGATGATGGATGTTTGAGCTGATGGAGTTGTGAGCTGATGGAGTTAGATGATGGATGTTTGAGCTGATGGAGTTGTGAGCTGATGGAGTTGTGAGCTGATGGAGTTAGATGATGGATGTTTGAGCTGATGGAGTTGTGAGCTGATGGAGTTGTGAGCTGATGGAGTTAGATGATGGATGTTTGAGCTGATGGAGTTGTGAGCTGATGGAGTTAGATGATGGATGTTTGAGCTGATGGAGTTGTGAGCTGATGGAGTTAGTTGATGGATGTTTGAGCTGATGGAGTTGTGAGCTGATGGAGTTGTGAGCTGATGGAGTTAGTTGATGGATGTTTGAGCTGATGGAGTTGTGAGCTGATGGAGTTGTGAGCTGATGGAGTTAGATGATGGATGTTTGAGCTGATGGAGTTGTGAGCTGATGGAGTTAGATGATGGATGTTTGAGCTGATGGAGTTGTGAGCTGATGGAGTTGTGAGCTGATGGAGTTAGTTGATGGAGTTATGAATTGATGAAGCTGTAAGTTGTGAGCTGATGGAGTTAGATGATGGATGTTTGAGCTGATGGAGTTGTGAGCTGATGGAGTTAGTTGATGGAGTTATGAATTGATGAAGCTGTAAGTTGTGAGCTGATGGAGTTAGATGATGGATGTTTGAGCTGATGGAGTTGTGAGCTGATGGAGTTAGTTGATGGAGTTATGAATTGATGAAGCTGTAAGTTGTGAGCTGATGGAGTTAGATGATGGATGTTTGAGCTGATGGAGTTGTGAGCTGATGGAGTTAGTTGATGGAGTTATGAATTGATGAAGCTGTAAGTTGTGAGCTGATGGAGTTAGATGATGGATGTTTGAGCTGATGGAGTTGTGAGCTGATGGAGTTAGATGATGGATGTTTGAGCTGATGGAGTTGTGAGCTGATGGAGTTGTGAGCTGATGGAGTTGTGAGCTGATGGAGTTAGTTGATGGAGTTATGAATTGATGAAGCTGTAAGTTGTGAGGTGTTTGTGTTCTAGATGTTTTTATTCTGTTGTTTTGTAGTGAAGGCTGAATGAGGCAGAGGGAAGCTGCAGCTGAACGGCATCTAAAAACGGTGGCGCTTGTTCTTTTGTTCCGTCTTTTGTTTAAACATTTTTTCCTCCTGGAGGCACGGGAAGGGGCTTTCCTGCAGCGAGGACGTGCATGGCAGTGCCACTGAGCTTGGATCAGTTCGCTAACGGTCTCTGACACGCAGGACAATGGCGTCCGGTGCGTTTAACTGACCCGGAATCAGGAGAAGCCAATCGGGTTTATGTGACATGAACCTGGTCGCCTCGTGCACCTGCGTCCCTGAAACACACTCCCTCCGAGACCTGAGCAAACAATGATTTTAAGGAACGGCAGAGTGCATTAGCCAGCTCATCCGGCCTCTCTCTCTCTCTCTCTCTCACACACACACACACACACCCCAGGACACATTCAAACACATTGTTGCCTTGAGGCTTGGCACAGAGCTCCGCACTGCTGGCAGCCATGTTCCTCTTCCTCCCCCTGGTGTGCCCATCAGCTGGCACGGCCGCACCGTAACACACGAGCCTTGCGGGCATTCTGAATATGGAGGAGCCTCTGTCACCCTCCGGGGAGAATTCCTTTATTAATGAGCTTCCCTTTGGGCTGAACTACACACACACACACACACACACACACACACCTGCACATCTGCCATTCCTTCACAAGTGCCCATTTATAATGATGATGAATTCATGCTGACATGGAAAGTGTCTCCACAAAATTCTATCAAACTGAGAGACAAAAGCAGCTGGATGACACACACACACACAGAGTGGGAGTTTTTTTTATTTATTTTTTATATCTAAACGTGCCACGTTTCAGGCTGTCCGGCGATGTGCGTAACTCTAACACAATGACAGATTATTGAGGATCTTTGTGGGATTTTCTTGTGCGCATTATAAATAAATTGCAGACACTTGTGGCTGTGAATATGTCTTCTCGTCTGTGTGTGTGTGTGTGTGTGTGTGTGTGTGAGACACCTAAACACCTAGAAAGGCTCTTTGATTTGGTCATCAAAGGAATTTCTTAAACTTATTGTATAGAATCGAACAAAAGAAGTGTTTGCTTTCAAGTATTTAACTGTAAGCTTGTGGTTCCATTCAAGACCCTAAAGAGTTCTTTTCAAGTTTGTTTGTATTTTTTAGGAGAAATTATTTAGAACCCTACAGCTTTGGGTTTCCCGTTCCAGTTTCCAAGCAGAACCTCTTTACAAAGCAAGAACCACTGAATTCATGCTTTGGGGGAAGGGGAGGGTGGGGGAGGGAGGGGGACAAACCCACAGCAAATAAACCTAAGGATTATTCAGTTGTCCATTTATTCAATGGATAACATTCCCATTTATAAAAGGTTCCCAGGAGAACCTTGGCATCTAGAACCTTTAACTAAACATCTCAAGAACCACCGACGTCCACTTTTCTGTAACAGAGTGTGAAAATATTACTATTTCGAACAAAATATCACACTGAGCACTTTATGAGAACTGTTACAGGTTCTAGATTAAACACAACTTTCCCGTTTAGGAAGATTTCCAAGTAGAGCGTCTGTATAAACCTTGAATCCAAAGAACTTACAAGAACCAGTAGTACAGTTAGTTGGACAAGCTTGAAAAAAAAGAGGGAATATGTAAAGGGTTACCAAACATAGTTTCCATTCAGAAAAGGTTCCAACATCTAGAACCGTGAAGCATCAAAATAACCACCGAAGTTCCCTTTTCTTTACAAGTGTATGAAAATATTACTATACATCCACATACACAGGTTTACACCTGAAAGAGTTCTTTGATTTGTCTCGAGAGAAGAACCCTTAAAGTTTCTAGGCTGAACCTTACACCTGAAGTTTTCCCATTCAAGATTCCATTAAAGTAGAACCACATTTTTTCTGCTAACTGGTAACCATCCAAGGAACCCTGAAGGTTCATTTATTGTAAGGACATTCTCAAACAAACAAAATACTCCAGTAAAAACATATCCCTCTATAGGAACCATTTTAGCATAGGATCCATCCATCCATTTTCTATACCCACTTTAGTCGTAAGTAGGGTCATGGGGATCTCCTGGAGCCTATCCCAGTGCACACTGGGCAAAAGGCAGGGGTACATCCTGGACAGGTCACCAGTCCATTGCAGGGCCACACACATATACAGACAACCACACACTCACTCCTATGGGCAATTTAGAATTACCAATCAACCTAGTATACATGGAGGAAACCAGAGTACCCAGAGTAAACCCATGCAGGCACAGGGAGAACATGCAAACTCCACTCAGAAAGGCCCCTTTCGAACCCAGGGCCTTCTTGCTGTGAGGCAACAGTGCTAACCAATAAGCCACCGTGCTGCCGCCAAAGCTAGAACCATTAATTAGTAAATAATAATAATAATAATAATAATAATAAATTGTTTTTTCATTCTGGGGTTAAAGGTTAAATGTTCAGACAAGAAGCTAAAAATCCTAAACTTATTAACCATCCAAATGACCACACAGAGAAACCACAAATAACAACCACAGAGAAACACTATTTCGTGGCATAAAGTGTGTGTGTGTGTGTGTGTGTGTGCGTGTGTAATATAATACTCACTCCTGTACAGCACGGGCGATGGTCAGGGCGGTAGAGCCGGTCTCGTTCACGCTGTCCAACGTCACATTGGGCAGGTCGTCGTCCTCGCTGTCACTCAAGGATCGCCGTGGAGACAGTCCATCTGGTACTCTGTGTGTGACTGGAGAGGAGGATGAAGAGGGCGGGGTTAGAGACATGGTGTACATATGAACAAACAAACAAACAAACAAAACAACACACAACTAGACACAGGATATAAGCAATAAGAATTTCTGCTGTGGTCAACAAAATGGATGGCAGAAATAAAATGACACATTTATTTACCTCATGAGGTCTTTATGAGAATATTAAAAACATGATTTCTGTCAAAAAAAACAGGGTTTATCTGTTAGCACAGCGCTAAATAAACATTCTAGCGTTTAAAACAGAAAGAGTAAGAAGACGAAACTAAATATTTTGGGGAAGTTGACTATGAGCCTGGTTTGTCTTTCTGAGGTAAACTGACCTAACGGCTTTAATATGTTCTACTTGCAACTGAAAACTACAGAATTTTCATCGAGCTAACTAGCTCACTTAGCTAATCTATAAATCCTCGGTGTTAGTTAAACATTACTTGTGAGCAGGTTTGTATATAAATCTCTGAGAAGATGACAACACACAGACTGAAATATTTCCTCACGGCTATGACAAGCTGACTAGTAGTAAGCTAACATGCTAGCTAGCTGTTTTTTTTTGTCAGGCTTTCTTTCAGTGTAGAATTCACCTCACGAAACCTCATCTGTAAGGATTCTCAGTGTTCTAATATCTTTCAATCTTTACATTTTGCTCATGTGAAGTTCCTCGGTCATGTTTTTAAGATCACGAGGAGAAGAAAAATTGCTTACAGATGTGACATATGAAGTGATTTTTCAGATTCTGATCAAAGATCAAGCTCATCTTTTTTTTGTTTTTTTTGTTTTTACTGTAATCTGGAACGAATGAAGCTCTTATCTGGAAAGATATTTACATGAAAAACAGAAAAGACTTTCGGTATCAGGAAGGTTTTATTCGCACCATCAGACGCTGGGATTTTCCTTTCAGCTTTTTTCTAATAAGTCTCTGTGACTCAGCTAATTGATGCTAAACCTGACGACTAGAGCCGTGAAACGTACAGGATTTCCTGCTAAACACAAACGCGTATAAATCACATCCTGTGCAACTGTAGCCGGATGTGTCTGTCTGTGGAGTTTTGCGCTTTTATTGTTGATATTCATTTACAAATGATCTTTTACACTTACTGAAGTGTTATGGCTAATTGCGTCGCCTTGTTGTTGCCATGGAAACCTCTCTAGACACAGTAGAGGGCATAGGCCCTGAAGAAAGATCTTTATTTTCTTTTGGTTTTAAACAGATCATACTTGAAGTGTGTGTGTGTGTGAGAAAGTGTTTGTTCGTGTGTGTGTGTGTGTGTGTGTGTGTGTTATAGGAGGTTGGTGTTAGGTAACCTCTCTGTCTGCTCTATTTCAAAAGAACGAGGTTAAAAAGAGAAAGGGAACAAGAAAATCCTCAACTGCCACTAAGCCTGTTATAAACAGCGCTTGTTTCGGAAAAGCAGACAGACTGCCCTGAGAAAAATGTGTGTGTGTGTGTGTTCAAGACCTACATATCAGTCTCCTTACCTAAACTATCGAAGCAAACACAATACAAGAAAACATAGCAAGCTCATAAACGTTCCTGGTAGCTATACAGTCCTGAGACTTTCAATTAAAGGAGCGGTCCGTGATTTTTGGCGCCATTTGCCATCCACCCTCTGTGAAGCGTATTTCAAATCTTTTAATGAAGAGTGTTCGCCTTCCTCCTCAGACGACGAATAAAACTGCAAATGCCTAGTAAGACGTGGTTCAGATTAAAAGGGGAGGAGCTATTTTCAGGGCCAGAAATTATAAACCACATAAACCATGCAGATCTAATTAGGTAAAAGTGCAAATCACAGTTTTTAAAGTAACGTCTATTTGAAATTCTAGGATTGGTACAGGGCTACAGAAGCATGGTTCAACTTTATGGACGGCAGCTTTAAAGTAATTTGCTTGTTTAAACTTTAAACTTGTTTCTGATTGAAGAAAGAGTGTGAAGAAAGTCTCGGAAAACCAAGCAGTGGTGGCTCAAGACTTCGTTGGGTTCTGGGTTGTGTCATTAACGCTGATGAGATTGCAGGTCTCGGAGAGGATTTTGCAGATGAGAAAGAAAGTGAGACAGATAGAAAAAAGGGGAAGTGTGTGTAAGAGAGAGAGAGAGAGAGAGAGAGAGAGAATGGGAAGGGTGAAATAGAACAAATGTCAAAGCCAGTGCCAGAGTTGGAAAGGTACAGACGTTAAGGAAGGGGAAGAGCTGAGAATCTGTAAACTATACAGAGAACCATCAGTTATTCTGCCATGTTTGTCTATTAAAAGCATACATTCTCTCTCTCTCTCTCTCTCTCTCTCTCTCTCTCTCTCTCTCTGTCTCTCTCTCTTTCAGCTGAACTCTGTCTCACCTTTTCTGTGTATCCTGCTTTCTTCCAGCATGGGTGCCATGAGGCCTCCAGGTCCCAGAGAACCGACCCCGGCGTAGACCAGCGGCATGGGCTGTACCACCACGGGGACTCTGCGGGGGTGCAGGTGGATGGGGGTAGGGCACGTAGGCATGACCTGGGGTATGTGCAGGAACGGCTGCCCCCTGCGAGCGATGGAGGGCGGAGACGTCACCCTCGACGGAGACATCTTTAACCGTGGCACGGGAGTTATGACGGACGGAGGCGAGGATGAAGGCAGCGATAATGACGATGATGAGGATAACGATGATGCTGATGATAATGAAGATGAGGAAGAAGACCTGGTGGATGGGACCGGCGGGGAACGTGGCGAGAATCGCAGCAAAGATGAAGGGGGTGATGATGATGATGATGATGAAGATGATGATGATGACGATGATGATGATGATGATGATGGTGAAGAGCGGGATCTGTTGGTGGAAAGATCGACAGGCTCGGTCTGGATCTGGAACAGGTCTGTCGGAAAGCGTTTTTCGGGAGAATGAGTCCGGAACCTTCTTTCCATCACCAACACGCCCATGTCTGCGTAGCTACGGATCTCGGGAGACTGTTGAGAAAAGGAATATGTTTAATATATTCTATATTTATATCTATATTTAAGATATTTAAATATAGACTCCTATCATAAACTTTATTTGCGGGATGATATATATATATATATGTTAAATGAAAATATATATTAAAATGTCATTATCTAAGTTAAGCTAGTCAGTTTTTTTAACTAGCTAGGTTTTTATTTGACTGATCATTTAAGCAGTTTAGCAAGTTGAATTTAAAGGAGCCATGTGTAAAGTTTGGTTCCATCAGCCTCTGCTGAGGAGAAGAGAAAAACATTATGAATGACAATCCTTCCCACCCCAAGTAGCTTCACACTTTTTTATATTATTATTTATTTATTTATTTATTTATTTATTTATTTATTTATTTATTTTATAATTTTTTATTAATATTTTTTATTTTATTTATTTTTAAATAAAAAACCCTTCAGGTTGCCTTATAAACAAAAGAAGCTGAGCTAAATTGATGAAGGATGACAGATTTCTGGGCCAGAAAAAACAACAACAACAACAAAAGAGACTGAAAAGAGGAAGGTAGGCAGATCTACTGCAAGACAAAATTGCAAACCATTATCATTTTTCACACGTTTTTATTTAAATGACCAGATCTTCCCAGGCTTTTAAACGTAACAGACGGCATCTTTATTCTCCAGCCACGTGCAGTAAACCATACTTATTTGTCAGAGCGCTCACACTTACATTATAGACAGTGTCAAACAAAATGTGCCCTAATTTTCCGCTGTGTTTCCTGCGGTTGGCTGGCTTGGAGGTTTCTCAACTGAAATGAAACTTGTTTTGAAACCTCATCTCTCTCTCTCTCTCTCTCTCTCTCTCTCTCTCTCTCTCTCTCTCTCTCTCTTTCTCGTCTAATTTTCTCATCTTCATCGTTCCTCTTCTCCTCCTACACAGCCCGTTTCCAACCCCTTATTCGGAAGGGAAAACGAAGGAGGGGGTTCCTTCTGCTGATTACCTCTCTTTTTCCGAACTCAGAAAGCTCAGGACAGCACGGGGGGAGCAAAGTTTCCAAGGAAATAAAAAAAGATGCTTTGGCACTGAGCCCGATCAAACAGCACACGCATGCTTCAACCGTCCGCTCCGCTATTTTGTAGCCCACACACAAAAACCTCACGCAAACAAGAGTGAACACAGTGGGACAGAGAGAGAGAGATGGGGGGGGGGTTTGAGAGAAAGAGAAAGAGACAGACAGATAGAGAGACAAGAAACAGACAGAGAGATAGGGGTAGGCAGAGAAAGGGAGAGAGAGACAAACAGAAAGAAAAAGAGACAGAGAGAGACAGACAGAGAGATCGGGGTAGGCAGAGAAAGAGAGAGAGAAAGACAGACAGAGAGATAGAGGTAGGCATAGAAAGAGAGAGAGAAAGACAGACAGAGAGATAGAGGTAGGCATAGAAAGAGAGAGAGAGACAGAAAGAAAAAGAGACAGAGAAAGAGTGGCACACAGAGAGAGAGAGAGAGAGAGAGAGAGAGACAGAAACAGACAGCAGGTGTCAGTCAACATTGAGGCTCAGATAGATTTCTAAAAGAAAAGAAAAAGTAGATGAAGAAATCCAGTGCCACGCGCTAATAAAAAATACCTGCATTCTTAAATTTTAAAATCTTTCTTTTATTAGATAGCTGATTAGATTCTGATTATATAGACTGACTCCATTATATACTGTGATTATATAGACTGACTCCATTATATAGACTGACTCCATTATATACTGTGATTATATAGACTGACTCCATTATATAGACTGACTCCATTATATACTGTGATTATATAGACTGACTCCATTATATAGACTGACTCCATTATATACTGTGATTATATAGACTGACTCCATTATATACTGTGATTATATAGACTGACTCCATTATATAGACTGACTCCATTATATACTGTGATTATATAGACTGACTCCATTATATAGACTGACTCCATTATATACTGTGGTTATATAGACTGACTCCATTATATAGACTGACTCCATTATATACTGTGATTATATAGACTGACTCCATTATGTACTGTGATTATATAGACTGACTCCATTATATATTGTGATTATATAGACTGACTCCATTATATACCGTGATTATATAGACTGACTCCATTATATATTGTGATTATATAGACTGAGTCCATTATATATTGTGATTATATAGACTGACTCCATTATATATCGTGATTATATAGACTGACTCCATTATATACTGTGATTATATAGACTGACTCCATTATATACTGTGATTATATAGACTGAGTCCATTATATATTCTGATTATATAGACTGACTCCATTATATACTGTGATTATATAGACTGACTCCATTATATATTCTGATTATATAGACTG
This sequence comes from Hemibagrus wyckioides, assembly GCF_019097595.1. Lineage (NCBI taxonomy): Eukaryota > Metazoa > Chordata > Actinopteri > Siluriformes > Bagridae > Hemibagrus > Hemibagrus wyckioides. The sequence goes on along the minus strand of NC_080735.1, from coordinate 16,723,568 downwards.
ACTCCATTATATATTCTGATTATATAGACTGACTCCATTATATATTCTGATTATATAGATTGACTCCATTATATACTGTGATTATATAGACTGACTCCATTATATACCGTGATTATATAGACCGACTCCATTATATATTCTGATTATATAGACTGACTCCATTATATACTGTGATTATATAGACTGACTCCATTATATATTCTGATTATATAGACTGACTCCATTATATATTCTGATTATATAGACTGACTCCATTATATATTGTGATTATATAGACTGACTCCATTATATATTGTGATTATATAGACTGACTCCATTATATACTGTGATTATATAGACTGACTCCATTATATATTGTGATTATATAGACTGACTCCATTATATACTGTGATCATATAGACTGACTCCATTATATACTGTGATCATAAAGACCGACTCCATTATATATTCTGATTATATAGACTGACTCCATTATATACTGTGATTATATAGACTGACTCCATTATATACTGTGATTATATAGATTGACTCCATTATATACTGTGATTATATAGACTGACTCCATTATATACTGTGATTATATAGACTGACTCCATTATATACTGTGATTATATAGACTGACTCCATTATATACTGTGATTATATAGACTGACTCCATTATATACTGTGATTATATAGACTGACTCCATTATATACTGTGATTATATAGACTGACTCCATTATAAAGACTGACTCCATTATATATTGTGATTATATAGACTGACTCCATTATATATTGTGATTATATAGACTGACTCCATTATATACTGTGATTATATAGACTGACTCCATTATATACTGTGATTATATAGACTGACTCCATTATATAGACTGACTCCATTATATACTGTGATTATATAGACTGACTCCATTATATATTCTGATTATATAGACTGACTCCATTATATATTCTGATTATATAGACTGACTCCATTATATACTGTGATTATATAGACTGACTCCATTATATATTGTGATTATATAGACTGACTCCATTATATACCGTGATTATATAGACTGACTCCATTATATACTGTGATTATATAGACTGACTCCATTATATACTGTGATTATATAGACTGACTCCATTATATATTGTGATTATATAGACTGAGTCCATTATATACTGTGATTATATAGACTGACTCCATTATATACTGTGATCATAAAGACCGACTCCATTAAATATTCTGATTATATAGACTGACTCCATTATATACTGTGATTATATAGACTGACTCCATTATATATTCTGATTATATAGACTGACTCCATTATATATTGTGATTATATAGACTGACTCCATTATATATTCTGATTATATAGACTGACTCCATTATATATTGTGATCATAAAGACCGACTCCATTATATATTCTGATTATATAGACTGACTCCATTATATACTGTGATTATATAGACTGACTCCATTATATACCATGATTATATAGACTGACTCCATTATATACTGTGATTATATAGACTGACTCCATTATATACTGTGATTATATAGACTGACTCCATTATATACTGTGATTATATAGACTGACTCCATTATATACTGTGATTATATAGACTGACTCCATTATATACTGTGATTATATAGACTGACTCCATTATATATTGTGATTATATAGACTGACTCCATTATATACTGTGATTATATAGACTGACTCCATTATATACTGTGATTATATAGACTGACTCCATTATATAGACTGACTCCATTATATATTCTGATTATATAGACTGACTCCATTATATATTCTGATTATATAGACTGACTCCATTATATATTCTGATTATATAGACTGACTCCATTATATATTCTGATTATATAGACTGACTCCATTATATACTGTGATTATATAGACTGACTCCATTATATACTGTGATTATATAGACTGACTCCATTATATATTCTGATTATATAGACTGACTCCATTATATATTCTGATTATATAGACTGACTCCATTATATATTCTGATTATATAGACTGACTCCATTATATATTCTGATTATATAGACTGACTCCATTATATACTGTGATTATATAGACTGACTCCATTATATACTGTGATTATATAGACTGACTCCATTATATATTCTGATTATATAGACTGACTCCATTATATATTCTGATTATATAGACTGACTCCATTATATATTCTGATTATATAGACTGACTCCATTATATACTGTGATTATATAGACTGACTCCATTATATACTGTGATTATATAGACTGACTCCATTATATAGACTGACTCCATTATATACTGTGATTATATAGACTGACTCCATTATATAGACTGACTCCATTATATACTGTGATTATATAGACTGACTCCATTATATATTGTGATTATATAGACCGACTCCATTATATATTGTGATTATATAGACCGACTCCATTATGTACTGTGATTATATAGACCGACTCCATTATATATTCTGATTATATAGACCGACTCCATTATATATTCTGATTATATAGACCGACTCCATTATATATTGTGATTATATAGACCGACTCCATTATATACTGTGATTATATAGACTGACTCCATTATATATTGTGATTATATAGACCGACTCCATTATGTACTGTGATTATATAGACCGACTCCATTATATATTCTGATTATATAGACCGACTCCATTATGTACTGTGATTATATAGACCGACTCCATTATATATTGTGATTATATAGACCGACTCCATTATATACTGTGATTATATAGACCGACTCCATTATATACTGTGATTATATAGACCGACTCCATTATATATTCTGATTATATAGACCGACTCCATTATATATTGTGATTATATAGACCGACTCCATTATATATTGTGATTATATAGACTGACTCCATTATATACTGTGATTATATAGACTGACTCCATTATATATTGTGATTATATAGACTGACTCCATTATATACTGTGATTATATAGACTGACTCCATTATATAGACTGACTCCATTATATACTGTGATTATATAGACTGACTCCATTATATATTGTGATTATATAGACTGACTCCATTATATACTGTGATTATATAGACTGACTCCATTATATATTCTGATTATATAGACCGACTCCATTATATACTGTGATTATATAGACCGACTCCATTATATATTCTGATTATATAGACCGACTCCATTATATACTGTGATTATATAGACCGACTCCATTATATATTCTGATTATATAGACCGACTCCATTATATATTCTGATTATATAGACCGACTCCATTATATATTGTGATTATATAGACCGACTCCATTATATACTGTGATTATATAGACCGACTCCATTATATATTGTGATTATATAGACCGACTCCATTATATACTGTGATTATATAGACCGACTCCATTATATATTCTGATTATATAGACCGACTCCATTATATATTCTGATTATATAGACCGACTCCACTATATATTGTGATTATATAGACCGACTCCATCATATACTGTGATTATATAGACCGACTCCATCATATACTGTGATTATATAGACCGACTCCATCATATATTGTGATTATATAGACCGACTCCATTATATATTGTGATTATATAGACCGACTCCATTATATATTCTGATTATATAGACCGACTCCATTATATATTGTGATTATATAGACCGACTCCATTATATACTGTGATTATATAGACCGACTCCATTATATATTGTGATTATATAGACCGACTCCATTATATATTGTGATTATATAGACCGACTCCATTATGTATTGTGATTATATAGACCGACTCCATTATGTACTGTGATTATATAGACCGACTCCATTATATACTGTGATTATATAGACCGACTCCATTATGTATTGTGATTATATAGACCGACTCCATTATATACTGTGATTATATAGACCGACTCCATTATACATTGTGATTATATAGACCGACTCCATTATACATTGTGATTATATAGACCGACTCCATTATACATTGTGATTATATAGACCGACTCCATCATATATTGTGATTATATAGACCGACTCCATCATATATTGTGATTATATAGACCGACTCCATTATATACTGTGATTATATAGACTGACTCCATTATATATTCTGATTATATAGACTGACTCCATTATATATTCTGATTATAAAGACTGACTCCATCATATATTCTGATTATAAAGACTGACTCAATTATATATTCTGATTATAAAGACTCTTTGTAAATTGTAAATATTTCGAACGCAGTGCCAAAATCACACTTTTCTATTTCTTCAGATCAGTGAAGAGTCTGTGTGCTAAACTAAGCAGCTGATGTTATTGTTGAACAGTTCAGTGTCCTTTCCTGCAGTTAAATCTATCATTCTGATAAAAATCAGTGAGAGACTAAAATATTAAACCTCATTTGAGCTAGCAGTTAGCTATGCTACAAGTTCTCCAGATAAATTGGCTAGCAAATTCAACTCATGTTCTGATGAACAAAATCATGTTTGTTTGGTTACTTTTACATTTTCACAAGTTTGCCTGCTGTTAATTAAACTGCCAATAAAAAGTACGCTAGTTTACTAGCAGCTAGCTAGCCACCCAGCTAGAAAAGTAGTTAGCTAGGTAGGCAAAGTGGCTAGCAAACATATCTAATTTTTATTATGCTATACATGTTTGGTTTCTGTTAGACACATTGTTGTAAATTTGCGACAGGTTAGCTGGGTGTTTAGCTAAATAGGCAGTTATCTAGGTAAGCAAGGTAGCTAGCCATGTAGCTAGAGAAAACAACTATGGGGGAAGCACAGCTGTGGGAAAAAATACAACGTGAATTGTGCCAGATATGGAAATTTACCTTAATGACAGTTAACTAGCTTCCTACCAACAGATGTGGCTTGCTAGGTAAGCAAGCTAGCTAGCAAAACATAGCTTTATATTCTATATATACACAAATATAATAGGTATAAAGTTAAAGTTTACAGACAGATTTGGCTGCTGGTCGATAAATAGGATTAAATAAAGACTCTGCTGTGAAAAAGAAAAAAGCATTTGTTTAGCTGGTCACTGGTAAACAAGTTAAGCTAGCAGAGCTGACTAGCAAACATTCCTAATGTAACTGAGTAAATCTTGCTTGCTGTAAATGGAGAAATCTGACTGTAAGCTAGTTTACTAGCAGTTATTGAACCACCTGGTTAAAAAATGTGGTTAGCTAGACAGACAAGTAAAGTAATAACATAATCATAAACAAACAGTAAACAGAATCCTGTTTGTCATGCTAACGTTATATTAACTAGCCGCTACCTAGCTGTCTGTTATCCTTGTTCATAGCTTTATTAATGAAAGGAACATTTTTAATGAAACACAGGAAGGAATTAAGGGTTCATGGGTTCATAAATGAATGGCGCTGCTTTATGAAAACACCTGATGAGGTGAAAATGATCAGAAAATGATCAGATTTTCATCTTGTTTTTAGTGATATCTGTTAGTTTGCACGATGACGTCACCAGCGTGAAACTGCTTACCCTCCGCTGCATCTGCACGGGTTCTGCTCTAACTCGCAGGACAGGCATCCCGTCCAGCATCAACATCCTGATCACACACACACACACAGAGAGAGAGAGAAAGAGAAAAGGGACATGTTAGTTTTTTCTCCTCAAGTGTTTAAATGAACATGTGAAAATCAGAGCAAACTCTTGCTCCAGAACATGAACAAAACTTAATACAAACAGGAAGGAGTGGGTTCAATAGAGAGATAAATGGAGTGTTTAGTCTAACCGTATGTGACAGTCAGACCCAGCGGGGCGGGTAAGGTGTAACGAACCGTTTGAGCCGTGTAATAAATCCTTTTGACAGTCAGGCAGCTTGTAAAAATCACTAGCCCTTCAGTGAGGGGTTCGGAGAGTTAAGCATCACCTGAGTTTGCTTGTATGTTGTGTCTCTCTGTCTGATTTTATCCACAGTGTGTGTGTGTGTGTGTGTGTGTGTGTGTTGGCACATATATTGAACACTGTACGAAACATACCTCCAACTCCTACTAAACCATTTCTTCTTCTTCTTCTTCTTCTTTTTTATTTATTTATTTATTTATTTATTTATTTAGTTAGTTAGTTAGTTATTTTTATTAACACCGAGAGATTCTTGGCTAAAAAAAATATTTAAAAAAAAATGAAATAAATAAAATATTTAAAAAAAACCCCCTCCTAACAGTAGATTTTTTTACTATATTCTTTAAAAATAAAATTACCAATATACAACTTTTTACAGCATTTTATTTCTGGTTTTTATTGTCGCCATTAAAGGTTTTTTATTCCTGAACAGAACTCAAACCAATTGCCCTGAGACAAAACCTCCACAGCGATTGCGTTCAATTTTGCATAAATCACATGCATTATTCAATCATTCAAAATAATTTATCACATTCATATAAAACACTTGTAATAAAATCTGCACCGGTGTTAAAATGAGGAAAAGGAAAACAAAAATTCTGCTAAAGGGATCTGCATACAAGCTTTAAAGGTGTATATGTGTATATATATTTATCACTCACTTTAAATCACTTTTTTTTTTTTACTATAAACCTGTTCATTCAAGCAGTTATCCAATCAGCCAATCACCTATCAGCAGTGCAGTAACAGGAAACAGGTCAGAATTACATTATACCATTATAATGTGAGGGAAGAAAAACACGTGTTCTAGGTGACGTTGACTGTATAAGTATCAGGGTTGTGGGTGCCAGACGGTCGGTTTGAGTATTTCAGAAACTGCTGATCTCCTCTGATTTTCACACTTACCAGTCTCTCGAGTTTATACTGAATGGTGCGACAAAACAAACAACCAGTAAGTTCTGCTGTTAGAAAGGGCACGATGAAAGGGTGCGAGGGGTTTAACGGCTCGTCGGTTTGATCTGACTGGAAGGGCATGGTTTGTGTCGCAAGTAAACACTCGTTACATCCGTGATGAGCAAAAAAGCATCATGACGAACCTGGAGGTATTTAGATTAGCGAAGAAATGTTGTTTTTCTCATTTTTGGTGAAGCAAGCCTCTTAATAAACCTCTTTTTGATTCTGGTGATTCATAAAGATGAACTAAAGCATTAGGAATTCCTCACAAAGAGTGTGCTAATCCTGGAACTTTCTAGAACAATTACAACCACAGAACCGCCTTTATCAGTGTTTTTATCAGAACTATTTCTTGAGTGGATCGAATGAGGACCGTGTGCCGGTCAACGTCGGTCGTCTCGTTATGTGGCAGAAATGTAACAGAAGCTGCCGCTCATATAAACGCTGGCCACACATGCCTGGGCAGGTGGGGGGGGGGTGTCGGGGGTCAGCAGGTCAGCCATGCTTTTACAGCTCAGCATATACAGTAGCGTAGTGATAAATGGTGGTGGTTGAGATCGTGTCAAATTCTCTTGGTGAGCTCGCTGATTCAGGAGAGACCCGGGGCAGGAACATGCTGACTGCTTTGGCCTTTGCTGACCTGGATTTCGTTGTGTGTGTGAGCAGTGAAGCAGACAGGATGTCAAAGGAAATGGGTGGGGTCTTGGATGGCTACACAACAATTAGAATTCCTTGACCCAAGTTCCAAGTGTGTGTGTGTGTGTGTATATACTGTATGTTTAGTGAACAAACCAGAATCTGCTTTAGTAGTAGTATAATCCTTCCTGATGTATATATCTGGTGTAAATATTCACCTCAGGTCATCATCATCGCTGCACAGTAGACGACTGCGAGAGCCGTATGTTACACAGCTGTGCCTCTGTAACACCTCATACAACCTCGATGAGGCTTGAATGCACCCCTGAGCATCAATAAATCCCCACTCTAAGGGTTTGTTGCCATGTCCAGGGAACGAGAGGGTTCAGGAAGCGGCCTCTCAGCATTAGTCACAGGATCAACATGCGGACGGTGACATCGTAATAGTTATAAATGGCTAACCAGGTTTGCGTTAATGGGAAGGTACGGGATCAATGAAAGGCTGAGGCTGGGATCCGGATCGGATTCGCATTGCCTATGTGGGAAGCAGAGATTTTCTTTGGCAAGCGTTTTTGATGAGGGAGAAGCTTTGGTGAAAGAACAGCTGGCCAAGATCAACCTCATTCAGAATGAAGCATGACATGTCAGTGATGGAAGTCAGAGATGGACAAAATCCACTTCAGCCTCCACTCCAGGGGAAAGGATCAGGAGGCTACTTGAGCGGAGCAGACAAACCTCGGATGTGGTTAAGAAACGCTTCTCACAAATTAGCGACCCGAACGTGTTGTTGGCTCTTCGTACCATGGATTTGTGTTGACAAACCGATCTGAGTAAGCGTTCTTATCGCAAAGTCCGTTTTTCTTATTCCAGGAATACGCCTTATCCTCGTCTGATAAAACCCTGACTTTAAACTCTGCAAGTCATCTTTTGGCCCGAAGTGCTGAGAAAAGGCACACGAGACGGGAAAGCATTGAGTCAATATTTTTTGGTCAGTTTCATCAGAGCGCATGACCTCAGCCGGGTCAGCACGACTTCCTTCCACCCTGTTGCTCCGCCAGTTTGAGCTTTGTGCCTCCTGGATAAACACCACCTACTCCACCTCTACTCAATAATCTCCCTGGTGCAAGAGACAGATAAGAGTGTAGATGGAAATTGGACCGTGTGTTTGATCTGGCCTCAGTGGACTGGAACTTCTTTTTTAAATGGATCTGTCAAAAGATATGTAAACTAAGAAAAAGTATAGCGAAGTTTCTCTCATCTAAAGGTGGTTTGTTTTTCTGTGGGAATCATTATATAACACTCGAGATATAATCCTACAACAGATGTTTTCTCTTTCAGAAATGTTCCCCCTCCCAAAAAAATGCTTGAAGAACCTTTTTTCCTTGGTATGAGCTCATTTGCATAAAGGTTTAAACACCGAAGCGTCAAAGAAAAGCTTCCACGAAGCGTCTTGTTCACGAAAGCAAAGAACTCTCAAAACAAACCTTGAGTTCTATGCTGTCTTATTTAGGACTATAAGACTGGATTGCCATAAAACATCTCCAGGACACAGAGATCTAGATCTTCTAGTCCCTAATCTAAGATCACGTTCCTCCCCTCCAAACCCGCCACCCCTGTACTTCTACCTAAGGATCTACTTTGGAGCGTCCGAAGCTGATGTCAGTGACAGATAACAGAGACGTCTCTCGGACTTCCCGGATTGGACCTGCATTCAGGAACACGCAGACCTCTCCTGCTGGATTCTCCTGCTTTGCGTAATCAGACCTCGCCAAAAAAAACCCAGAGTGACTTCAGACTTTCCATTTCAGCGGCGCTAGTTTTCCTTGGCGGACGACTCGACTCGGATGGGGGCTGCTGCCGGGCAGAGCCAGGACACTGCTCAGCCTCACAGTATGCATATGTGTGTGTGTGTGTGTGTGTTAGGAGAGGAGCACTATATTTCACTGTCTGTTTTCTACGAAAGACAATACGCTACGTCCAAGAAATATCTGAAAAGGCTTTTGGACGCAAACGACAGCAATAACAACTGAAAGAACAAATCAAAATGTTATGCCGTTTTCTTTTCTTCCTCGGTTTTTAACTTTTTTGTTTTATAGGTTTTAAGGACTCACCGAATCCTGGCAAGAAGACAGAGACATGACCGTTCTTAAATTCTGCAGTAAAACCTTTTACTATAAGCTCATTGATCACAAATCTTGACTGATATATATATATATAATTATGAATACATGAAAATTATGAATACAATAATAAACATAATCATATCCTGGAGCTTAGCAGAGCCAGGTCTCTGGGTATCACTATATAAATAATTCCTTCTTGCCTCACACTGAAAGCACTGTCTAAATAGTCCCCACTTGTCGTCCAAGACACTACATAAATATTTGAGACTATCTCCTGCAGATTTACTAAGTTGCTTCTGAAATTAAGCTTCTGCACTTTCAGTGTCTCTGCTCTCTCTCTGTCTCTCTGTCTCTCTCTCTCTCTCTGAAAGAAAAGCTAGCCAAAACACACTCTCTTCTCACATCTGCTATTGATTTGGGGCATGGCCCGAACACCTCGGTTTCTATCTGTCTGTGTAGCCACACAGACACCCTACAACCGAACAGAGAGCGGGTCGAGCTTCCCGGAGTCTGGAAGTATGCAGGAGTCTTTTTTATTTTGTATTTTTTTGTGATGTTAGGTACGGCGAGTCAGTACAGACCGATAACGCTTTCTTTTTCTGCAGTAGACTCATCAGAGCTGACAGGATGTGCTCCAGACTGATACATGCAAACAAAAAATGTCACAAGACTGTCTTTCCTGTCATCAATCTGAAAAGCTTGAACAAGACATTTTTCGTGGTTTTTTTTTTTATCGAGACCCGAACTGTCACCACAACCGAGTCCGCGCTCTGTTCATAGTCCTCGGGTTTCTGTTGTGATTATGAGCTGATTTGAGGTGTCAGAAACTGATCTAAGATCAGCAGAAACACAGCCCATTCTCCCTCTTGGCCTCTCGGGCCCAGGCTGGATCTGGTGCTGTCTTGCCGTACGCTCTTGCATGAAAAGCCTGTGCCAGAAAGATCTGAGGCTGCCTCTTTAGTGTTCCCTTGGACAGGCTAAGACAGATGTGTGCAATTTGACTTGAACTGTTGAACCGCACACTGTCAAACTGTTTATTATCAGAGGGCCGGGATTGCGCAATGGCTGAAGGACATCAGTGTTTGGCGATATTGTGCAACGGTGCAAAGAGGAGCATGAAAAACATGAAGGTACTCAGAACATGGCAGACGGGTTTTTTCCAAACAACATACCAACTTCTTCAGGACTATTTCAAGTGGTGACACTCTCTTACTCTCTCACTCACTCTCTTACTCTCTCACTCCATCACTCACTCTCTTACTCTCTCACTCCATCACTCACTCTCTTACTCTCTCACTCACTCTCTTACTCTCTCACTCACTCTCTTACTCTCTCACTCACTCTCTTACTCTCTCACTCCATCACTCACTCTCTTACTCTCTCTCTTACTCTCTCACTCACTCTCTTACTCTCTCACTCACTCTCTTACTCTCTCACTCCATCACTCACTCTCTTACTCTCTCACTCCATCACTCACTCTCTTACTCTCTCACTCCATCACTCACTCTCTTACTCTCTCACTCACTCTCTCACTCCATCACTCACTCTCTTACTCTCTCACTCCATCACTCACTCTCTCACTCCATCACTCACTCTCTTACTCTCTCACTCCATCACTCACTCTCTTACTCTCTCACTCCATCACTCACTCTCTTACTCTCTCACTCACTCTCTTACTCTCTCACTCCATCACTCACTCTCTCACTCCATCACTCACTCTCTTACTCTCTCACTCCATCACTCACTCTCTTACTCTCTCACTCCATCACTCACTCTCTTACTCTCTCACTCACTCTCTTACTCTCTCACTCCATCACTCACTCTCTTACTCTCTCACTCACTCTCTTACTCTCTCACTCACTCTCTTACTCTCTCACTCCATCACTCACTCTCTCACTCCATCACTCACTCTCTTACTCTCTCACTCCATCACTCACTCTCTTACTCTCTCACTCCATCACTCACTCTCTTACTCTCTCACTCCATCACTCACTCTCTTACTCTCTCACTCACTCTCTCACTCCATCACTCACTCCATCACTCACTCTCTTACTCCCTCACTCCATCACTCACTCTCTTACTCTCTCACTCCATCACTCACTCTCTTACTCTCTCACTCCATCACTCACTCTCTTACTCTCTCACTCACTCTCTCACTCCATCACTCACTCTCTTACTCTCTCACTCACTCTCTTACTCTCTCACTCCATCACTCACTCTCTTACTCTCTCACTCCATCACTCACTCTCTTACTCTCTCACTCACTCTCTTACTCTCTCACTCCATCACTCACTCTCTTACTCTCTCACTCCATCACTCACTCTCTTACTCTCTCACTCACTCTCTTACTCTCTCACTCCATCACTCACTCTCTCACTCCATCACTCACTCTCTTACTCTCTCACTCCATCACTCACTCTCTTACTCTCTCACTCCATCACTCACTCTCTTACTCTCTCACTCCATCACTCACTCTCTTACTCTCTCACTCACTCTCTCACTCCATCACTCACTCCATCACTCACTCTCTTACTCCCTCACTCCATCACTCACTCTCTTACTCTCTCACTCCATCACTCACTCTCTTACTCTCTCACTCACTCTCTCACTCCATCACTCACTCTCTTACTCTCTCACTCACTCTCTTACTCTCTCACTCCATCACTCACTCTCTTACTCTCTCACTCCATCACTCACTCTCTTACTCTCTCACTCACTCTCTTACTCTCTCACTCCATCACTCACTCACTTACTCTCTCACTCACTCTCTTACTCTCTCACTCCATCACTCACTCACTTACTCACTCACCCGTTCACTCACTCACTCACTCACCCACTCTCTCACTCACTCACTCACTCACTCGCTCACTCATTTATTCACTCACTCACTCTCTTACTCACTCACTCACTCACTCACTCGCTCACTCACTCACTAACTCACCCACTCTCTCACTCACTCATTTATTCACTCACTCACTCTCTTACTCACTCACTCACTCATTCTCTCACTCACTCACTCACTCACTCACTCTCTCACTTACTCTCTCACTCATTCAATCACTCACTCACTCACTCTCTTACTCACTCACTCACTCATTCTCTCACTCACTCACTCACTCTCACTTACTCTCTCACTCATTCAATCACTCACTCACTCACTCACTCACTCATTCTCTCACTCACTCACTCACTCACTCTCACTTACTCTCTCACTCATTCAATCACTCACTCACTCACTCTCTTACTCACTCACTCACTCATTCTCTCACTCACTCACTCACTCACTCTCACTTACTCTCTCACTCATTCAATCACTCACTCACTCATTCAATCACTCACTCACTCATTCAATCACTCACTCGCTCGCTCACTCAATCTCTTGCTCACTCACTCATTTATTCACTCACTCACTCTCTTACTCACTCTCTCACTCACTCACTCACTCTCTCACTCATTCAATCACTCACTCATGTATTCACTCACTCACTAACTCACCCACTCTCTCACTCACTCCCCTACTCACTCACTCACTCTCTCACTCATTCACTCACTTACTCACTCACGCTCTCACTCACTCATTCACTCACTCATTCATTCACTCACTGTTTTACTCACTCACTCACTCGTTCACTCATTCACTCACTCACTCGTTCACATACTCATTCACTCGCTTACTCACTCACTCACTCACTCATTCAATCATTCACTCACTCACTCACTCACGCTCTCACTCACTCACTCACTTATGCTCTCACTCACTCACTGTTTTACTCACTCACTCGCTCACTCATTCACTCACTCACTCACTCGTTCACATACTCATTCACTCACTTGCTCACTCACTCACTCGTTCACATACTCATTCACTCACTTGCTCACTCACTCACTCGTTCACATACTCATTCACTCGCTTGCTCACTCACTCACTCACTCACTCACTCTAAGTGACCTCCATCAAACACATCCATGAACAATTCTAGAGATGATCTACATACTGCAATCCCTTCAACTTGTTTTGTTTGGTTTAAACCCTACTAATTAATGAAACTTCTTGCAACCCAGTTATCCATTCTGAAATAACCTTGTTTGATGAGGACAGATATTTGCTTTGTGCATGACCATAAACGACCAAAAAGGTGCTTGCGTATGGTCTGGACTGCTAGCACAGCTGGAAGAGATCTGTGCACATTCTCATCAAGCTCTGGGGGGCAGTGGCTGGCCCTCCACAGCTGTCCTCGGCATTGTGGGAAAGCTTGGGCTTCTTCTAAAGCCGTGCCAGAAAACGCTCGTGTGGCATTGTGAGTGCCAGTGACCGGGTCTGCTAAACCGCTGGAGAAGAGAAGAGAAGACAAGAGAACAGACGAGAAGAGAAGAGGCGAGGCGAGAAGAGAAGAGAAGAGAAGAGAAGAGAAGAGAAGAGAAGAGAAGAGAAGAGAAGAGAAGAGAAGAGGCGAGAAATGACACTCATACAGAAGAGGAAGAGACAAACACAAGAAAAGACGACAGGAACTTTGCATTTTGGGTCAGAAGACTAGAGGAGAAGTGAGAGAGAAAAAAAAAGCCAAGACACAAATAACAACTGCAAAAAGAGTGTTTTCTTTCTGCAATACATTCTTGCTGCACTTAATCTCACCTTTTAGTGACACCTCTAGTTTCGCTAGACTGAAAACGTTTCTCTTTTTGTCTCGCCACCTTTTTTTTTCTTTTTTAAGCCAGCAAGCGTTATCATGCTGCTAGCTGTAACGAGTCAAACAGCTGTGTTTTCCTTCAGCACCACACACATACTCACACACACACACACACACACATACATATACAAACTCTTAAGAGTCCTGGGCAAGGGCTGTTTTTCTCACTTCTGCCCTCTGCACTGCTGGAAGAGCTGCAGCTGCAGGGAGGGAGGGAGGGAGGGAGAGAAGTATAGAGGAGACGGAGAGATAGGGAATAACGAGTGCCGGTGGAATCGTGAGTTAAGTTTTCATTTGCATTGTGTGTGTGTGTGTGAAGACAGAGAGCTAGAGACTGAGAGAAACCTTACACTCACACCGACGCGCTCACACCATCATCACAATGCCAACTCGGCAGAACACAGCTGTTGATCAGTAACAGACTGTTAACCAGTAACCCCTTCCACATGCATCTCTCTCTCTCTCTTTCTCGGAGCGCTCCCCTGTCCTGGGGTGTTGTGTGCAATTTGACTTGAACACCAGGAGGGCCCTGGGAGTCAAGGGGTCAAAGTTCGGCCACAGGAAATGCATCCGCTGTGCTGTTCTGGCCCCCGGCTCTTTCCAGAGCTCAGTTTAATGGCCCTGGCAGTCGCCACGAAGAGCCCCTATTTCCCGTACACTACACAAATCACTCTGCCACTCTGTTTTCAGTAGGTCTGTGAGTCATACACTTGCATTTGTGTCTGTGTGTGTGTGGGGAGTGGGGAGGTTGGGAACGGGGGAGTAGTGGGGAAGGGGTCATGTTTTTACATATTAGTGAAGACGTTGTCCCCACATGGATAGGAATATTTGACGGTTGTAACATAGTGGGCAGGTCCCTGTGAGGAAAGTTGCTTCAGAAAGAAGCTGCAGCTTTTATTTAAATGAATCGAAAGAACCAAAAAAGGATGCCATTTTGAGGTAAGGTAGGGTAATCAGACGCATTAATAATTAGGTCTTTGTAAAGATGATAAGGCAAATGTGTGTGTGTGTGCCAAAAATAAAGCAGTACCAGTCTCAAGCTTGAGAAATCAAGCATCTTATTTAGATCATATTTAGAATCCAAGCCGAAACCGGTTCATCGTCTCGGTGTGGCGCGGCGCGTCGTATCAAGAAGAGCAAGAACCCGAGTTCAAGGACGGTTACACAACAGCAGTGCCACAGCTGCAGCAAACTCAAAGAAAACTGTGTTATAAATCGTAGCGTTCCTTCCCATCGTAATAAAGATTTTCTACTCCCTCTCCTGGGAACAATTGATGCAAAAGCAGACATTTGTGCGCTCAAGATGTAGCTCGAGACGGGATTGATAATTAGCCAATGAGTTAAATTGGTGAACGGCTTTGCAGAATACAAGGTCCACTTTGGCCTCTGTATCCCGGTCATGTTGACATACCTGACCAACCCCCTCACCATGCCTGTGTTTGCACTCATTCCATGTTCCCTGACCTTTACTCTCTTCCTTCATTTTACACGTGCAACCCAACTACGACAACAATCTCACCATAGCCGGACCCGCTAGGAACACTAGGCCAGCGCAGGGTCAGCAGAAGTCCAAGACACAGTGAATGTTTGCTTACGTTCCAGCTGTTTCAGATGCGTAACGCTGTCAAAGAAGAGCAGGCCAAGCGAGCCGGAGCCCCTCGAGCCCCTGTGACTGGAGGCTATAACTCACAGCTCCAGACAGGACAGTACAGATACCCTAGTAAGCGTAATAGGGGGAACTGATGGTGTCATGAAGCTCAGAACATCTCTCCAAAATTTATGGCTGATTTCAGACAAGAAAATATGAATCTAAGCTGTGACATTATTAGCTAAAGTAGCTAACATTAACTAGCCTCTGTATTATGTTGACAAACCGTCACTCGTTCATCCGACGTTCTAACATTATCAGTAACTAGTAACGTTACCTCGCTACGTCATTTAATAAAGCAAGAAAATCAACTGAAGCATCTTGGTGCGCTAACTTTTAAAGCAACAGTCTGTAATATTTAGAGACCTCTGCTGCCTGAAATGGGAATTACAAACAATAATCATGAATGTCACGAAGCTTTACCATTTACTTTAAACTTTTAACCAAAGCTGCTATCATGCCTTTCTATATCATATATCTTAGAAAAAGTGCTAGCTGGTTTTCCAGCTAGAGGCGGGGCTAATTTCTGGACCAGAAAAGTGTAAACTCTCACTCAGGTTCTTGTTTTTTTTTTTTTTTTCCCTTCTTTTTCTACATGGTGGATCTAATCTCTCTCAGACCTGTTCACAAAAATATTTGCAATCATACTGGCTTTGCTATGAACAGAGCTGGTTTCTGGGCCAGAAAAATCACAAACGCAAGCTTGAAATGAAGAAACCTGTCAAATCTGTTGCATTGCTCTATCACAAATGGTAGTTTTTTACAGCATCTATGGAACTATGGGACTGTATCAGCGCTAGAAACATTTGGAAATTTCACAAAATGACCCTTTAAGCTTGAGTATCCATCCCCCACCAAAAAAAAAAAAAAAGGCCAGGCAGTAAACCCAGTATTTCCGATATACTCTTTCACATAACTGCTACTGACCGGCCTGTGTGCGGAGAGGCCAGCCTTCATCGTGCTGCAGATACTGTTGTTCTAAAGAGACGTTCTTGGTATTTGGAGTGGATCCAATATAACTATCACCCGGCGAGTGAAAGGAAGAACGGCACAGCGGGGGGTTCACACAGAGTGCATAAAATATACATAGCCATCCATGTGCTTCATATGTGCCCGGGTGGTGTATTACTGGAGTGTTAAAGCTTTTAAAGGAAGTCTAGAACTACTGGACGTAGCAGTCTGGTAGTGTGGATTGATGTGTTAAACGTTAACACGTATCAGTGAAACAGTGATATGGCGAGAAATATCTATAAGTGACGTAGATTCTTATGATCATATTGTTTGTTTGTTTATTTGTTGGACTGAAATTGACCAACATGGGCATTTGTTGTGCACTGATTCTTATTAATTGCTAATTAATAAAGCACTGATACGTCTACTAGCACTAACATACGTCTTATGCATTGTGAAAATAGGTCATTTGAGGGGCTGATTTGAATTACTGAAGTTTGAGGTTAGTCCAGAAAAATATGAAGAGTCTTGACAGGCAACTCGGTGAAATGACAGCTGACAGCTAAGAAGGAGAGAGAGAGAGAGAGAGAGAGAGGGAGAGGGAGAGAGAGAGAAGTAAGCAATGCAATTTTAGGAACTGACCTGGTTTGAAGTCTCGGAACGTGAGATGAAGAAGTGATATCCTTATTGCGTCCTTTTAGCTCTCTTTCTCTGTCTCTCTTGTTTTCCTGTGTGGTCAGACTCTTGTCTCTCACTCTCTCTCTCTCTCTCTCTCTCTTTCTATTCACTCGCTCTCTCGCTCACTCGCTCTGTCGTTTCCCTCCTCCTTCACAGGCTACTCAGGAGGAAATGAATGGGGAGCTCTCACTAAGCTGTTGTACTCTGAAAGTGCACATCACATGACCATTGTGAATGAAGAGGGGGGTGGAACCTTAGGCTGCCAGGGGCGAGGACAATATAGCCCCAGCCTGGTGGTGGTTGTGTAGGTGGTGGCGTCGGCGGTGGTAGTGGTGGTGGTAGTGATATGTGTGTGTGTGGAGATTGCCTCAGAGCTTTAACTGTTGGATTATTGTGAAACAGGCAAATATGTATAGAAGCAGCAGCTTTTGGACCAGATCAATGTTTGCTCAAGCCAATCTAAGAAAAAAAAAACCCTGACAGAATGACAGTATCCTGCGATTCTGGAGAACGATCAAAGCTTCCAAGATCACAGCCCCCGTTTTTTTCCTCGCCCTTTCACCCCCTTTTTTTTTTATTATTATTCTTTCTCCCCACACTTCTATTTCTTAACAATCTGATTTCCAGTAGTCGGAATTTCAAATAACAGGAAGCATGAAAAACACATCCTAACAAACAGAGAAAGAGATGCAAGTGCACGAATGGCTAAACCCAGGTTTTTTTTTTTTCTTCTTCTCTCTCCAGCATCCAGGACCGTGTTCCAGCTGGAAGCAGGAGGGTGGAAAATCCATTTGGGGCTTTAAGCCTGGAGCGTTTCCTCGTGGTGTACACGGTCCAGGACTGCTACTGCGGTGAAGATTACCACCCCACACTGGGCTGCTGCTGGGTCAGCGCCGGGCCAGATATCACAACCACTGGCCATGTCTACATGAATGTAATGGAGCAAGATTTTACATCTTTACCAGTTCATGGACATGTGATAATAACTGTGCCATGTCGTCCTCAGGAAGCAGTGGATCCAGAGCTTATCCTGGGAGCTCGGGGGGTGAGGAGGGAATACATCCTGGATGAGATGCCAGTCGAACAGACACACAATTCTCCGATCCATATACAAACATTTTTTGGGGAAATAGGAGGAGGAACCCGAGCTCATGAGTTGAACCGGGGATCCAGGAGGCTACAAAGCTACCTTCTGCACCATCTTATATAACCAAACAATCTTCATGACCTTATTTGGGTTTGGTGTAAGTTATCTGAAATCAAAAGCTAATTTGTCTATTTTTTTAGATAGATAGATAGATAGATAGATAGATAGATAGATAGATAGATAGATAGATAGATAGATAGATAAAATAAAATTAAATGATAAATAAATTAAATTAAATTAAAAAAAAACAGCCATATCATACTTGAGAATTTCATTATATCATATTGCCAAACATTCTATTTTATTCTCCTTTAATATTCAAATTGCAAGCATCAATCTTGCAAAAAAATAAAAATTAAAAACATTTTTTTAACGACATAAACAGTGTACGAAATAGAAAGAATTATATTTCCATGTTTCATTTCTACAGTTGTGTAGTTGGTTGGTTTGTTGGTGCTTTGCCTTGGGCTGATGACCAGCTCACCTAATGTGAGCCCCTTCACTTCACTGCCCACACACTGGTGTGTGTGTGTGTGAGAGAGAGAGAAAGCTAGTGTGTGAGTGAGGGACTGCCACAGGCAGAGCTAATTGAGGAGGTTTGAGTGTGTGTGTGTGTGTGTGTGTGTGTGTGTGAGTGAGTGACTTTCCTTGGAGGCCACTCGTCAGTTGCCATAGCGACCTGCCTTCCACCTTGTGTCCGTCTTTTTGTGGAGGTGTGTATGGAGGTGGAGGGCTCTTTCTCTTTGTCTCTCTTTCTCTCTCGCTTTATTTCTCCCACTCTCTCATTCTCACCTTTCACTTCCTTTTTTTTTTTTTTTTACACTAGCTTTCTTCTCTTCAGGAAGCCTTTGAAAGCAGTGAAGAAATGAGCAGGTCACAGAGTTAAAATGGATATGTGTCTATAAAATCATGCAGTAAGACATCAAGGGCTTCAGCGAATATTCACATCAAACATCAGAACAAGAGGAAAAGCTCTCTCTCTCCCTCTCTCTCTCTCTCTCTCTCTCTCTCTCTCCCTCTCTCTCTCATGACCATGGCAGGATTATTGGTGCCAGAAGGGCTGGTTTGAGTATTTCAGAAATCTCCTGTGATTTTCACACACAACCATCTCCAGAGTTTACACAGAGCGGTGTGAAAAAAAAAGAAGAAGAAGAAGAAAGAACAGGAACATCCATCTGAGGCAGAAACGTCTGACAGGAACTCACATAATCACTCCGTACATCCGCGATGAGCTGAAAAGCATCTCAAACCTTGGCGTGGATGACCTACAAGAGCTGAAGATCACGTCGGGTTTCTCTCTTGTCAGCCAAGAACATGAATATGAGGCTACAAGAACACAAGCTAATGGAAATCCTTCTTTCCTCTTTAACCACATGGGCGCTAAATGAAATAAAAGACAAATGCTATTAAAAAAAGGCTATAGAATCATCAGTCTGAAACTCAGTATCCACTCAGTCTAGGTATTAAAATCGCAGCAGGGTTTATTTTTTATCAATCAGACATAACCGAGAGAGCTGATTGGATTGTTGATATTGGCCCGGGTTGGTCAGGTCCTCAGATTGAATTTCCTATTCCACGTGTATTCCCGTGATAACATTCGGAAAAATCCGGAATGTATATTTATAGTCTCGGATTTCAGAGTTTGCCCGGTAGCTCGAATGGCGTACTATGGAAATCATTTTCCTCTACCTCACTTTAATGATATAATTAGCCAGAAAGTTGATACAGGTGTCAGTCAATCCATCAAAACGTCACACGTCTTTAAGTTCGTCTGAATATCTAAACAACTGGTGCTATATTCAGGGTTATTGTGCTTAACTCTCAGTTGAACTGTCGCCGTGACAACGCAAATGAGCTGATAGATCAGTGCGATGATACTTTTTTTTTTTAGCTAAGCTGAGATCTAGCGCTAAGATAAACAACTGTGTGTAAATAAATATCATCTACACTGTACAGTAGCAGTAATGCTGCCAATGCACATTTTTTGTTAAATATAATTAACTAGTTACAAGTTATCTTCCTAAGTAGCTAGCTAACGTTATATACATAAATAGCTAGTTAATGTATCTTTCTAATTATCTAGCTAATATGATATGCATAATTAGCTAGTTAATGTATCTTCCTAACTAGCCAACTAACATTTTATATGCATAAATTGCTAGGTAATATATCTTCCTAACTAGCTAGCTAACATGTTATATACATAAATAGCTAGTTAATGTATCTTTCTAATTATCTAGCTAATATGATATGCATAATTAGCTAGTTAATGTATCTTCCTAACTAGCCAACTAACATTTTATATGCATAAATTGCTAGGTAATATATCTTCCTAACTAGCTTGATAACACGTTACAGTAATCCCCCGCTATATTGCGGTTCATTTATTGCGGGCCTGGTATAACGCAGATTTTTATTTTTATTTTATTTTTATTTTCCCGGTATATCGTGGTATCCGCAAACCTTACAGTAAATTGTTTTTATGTTGAAATAAGGTAATTTTTAAATAAAAATATAATTGTTAATTACAAAATATAAACATTAATTAAAATGAAGTAAAATGTTAATAATATATAAAATACTGTACAGTGTATTTACTCAAGAGGCAAAGAAAACGTAGCGTTGTTTAGGAAAGCGCGGTGCGGGGATGCTGAAAATCTAAATACAGGACGGCTGGAGGAACGAGACTGGCCAATCAGAATGACCCATTCATATAATCACGGTTGTGATTGGCTATGCGTGCAGTTCGGGAAAGGGAAGCAGAATTCTCCAGCATCTCAGTTTTTCGCGTGTCACTGTCCCGAGTGTTTCGATTTGTTCTGTGTACACGGTATTTTTTCTGCAAGCCCTATTATGTCGCCCAAATGCTCTGCACCTTCTAAGGCTTCTGACAAGGAACATACATACATACACACAGTACTCACCATAAATGTGATATTTCTATAAATTTACCCAAAATTCATCTCGCTATATGCTTGCAAATGTTTTCTGCGGATTTTTGTTTATCGCGGGTGGTTTTCAAAAGTAACCCCCACGATAAACGGGGGACTACTGTATATGCATAAATAGCTAGTCAATATATCTTCCTAACTAGCTAGCTAACATGTTAAATACATAAATAGCTAGTTAATGTATCTCCATAACTAGCTTGCTAACATGTTATATGCACAATTAGCTAATTAATGTGTATTCCTAACAAGCTAGCTAACATGTGTTGTGCATAATATGCTAGCTAATATGTTGTCCTAACTCGCTAGGTAACATCTTCCAAACTAGCTAGATAATATGAAACATACCTAATTTTCTAGCTCCCGTGTTATCTGCTGTTAACTTGCTAGCTAATATATTTGAGTAACTAGTTAAATAACAAGATATCTTCCTAACTAATAAGCCAACATTTTCTATGCATATTTAGCTATCTAATATATCTGCCTAACTAGCAAGCTAAAGTTTTCTGCCTACTAACATGCTATTTTTGATTAGCTAGCTAAAGGGCCAACTTTACAATTATCTACCTAACCAGCTAACTAGCTTATATCTTACGAGCTAAGATATTTTATTGCTATATTTCTTTCTAGCTTGTTAAGACCTTGTTTATAAAACGTGTCTACATGTCATCGCTATATTTATTTATTTATTTGTTTGTTTATACTATACTAGCAGCGTGTGGAGCGTTCAGGGCAGGCTCGCTAATGAACTTCTGATTTATTAATAATAGCATGGATACTAGCATGAAAAACACTGAGGCAGGTATCGTGACTTGAAAATATGATATTAATGCAGAGAAGAAAGACCATCTAACTTCTTTTTCATTAGCACTAAGTGGCTTACTTCCTAGCATGCTCCTGTGATTGTGTGTGATACAGAGAGAGAGAGAGAGAGAGAGAGAGCGAGAGAGCGAGAGAGAGAAAGTCTCTTAAAGGGACAGATACCACTATGTGCTATATAAACAATAATGAGCTCAATATATGTTTAGCTTTGATGCTAAATGATTCTAAATCATTGCTATGCCATGCTAAAGTGCTATCTAGATACAGTATTAGCCATATTTACGGTTAAACTCCATTTACAACCAGATATGATGGATTTAAAACAAAAAAAATTGGAAAGAAAAAAAATCCTGAAGTAAAGGAAAGGCTCTGAGTGACTGCAAGTGTAGCTAGGCTTCTAGCACAGCTAGTGAAGTGTGATGCTAATGTAAAGCCTGGGGCTAGCGTATGCCTGACTGCTCTAACACCTGCCCTCAACTCCCAGACACAGCACTAATGAAGGGGAAAACATGGTGTGTGTGTGTGTGTGTGTGTGTGTGTGAATAAAAACCTGAGGCTATTCTGGAGGTGTATCAGTGTCAAGTGGTGGTGATGATTGTAGCCACTTGCTGATTTGATCCCAAAGAGGAAAATCTTCTCACCAGGTTTCCAGTCATCATTACAAGTGTGTGTGTGTGTGTGTGTGTGTGTTTATATATGTTGTGTCAGTATGTGTCACTGTAATGACACACACACACACAATACTAAGGACTATCAGAACGACATTTTCTACTTTTAGCCTATTAATTTAATAGTTTTCTAATAGTAATAAAAATAACTAATACTAATTAATAATAGTTTTATTTAATTTTATTTATTTATTTATACTATACTATACTACTAAATTGTACAAAGTAGTGAATGGAGTTGTTTAGGATTTGTCCTCTGTGTAAAAGTGACTGAAACACTTACATATTTAAATGTATAAACCCGAAATCAGCATTCAGAGTAATCTGACAGCCATAACACACACACACACACACACACACATGCACGCACACACACACACACACACTGGCACTGCAGATATATCAGACGGGATTCATCAGCTCTCTCAGATCTTCACCAGGATCTGGAGTCGTAGTAAATCATTGGTAACCACCGTCTGCTATTAGGAAGCTGTTGAACCACAGCACCTGTTGGAAGTAGGTTGGAGTCAGTCT
Organism: Hemibagrus wyckioides; assembly: GCF_019097595.1. Classification (NCBI taxonomy): domain Eukaryota; kingdom Metazoa; phylum Chordata; class Actinopteri; order Siluriformes; family Bagridae; genus Hemibagrus; species Hemibagrus wyckioides. Next base: position 16,699,861 of record NC_080735.1, on the reverse strand, counting down.
CTCTCTCTCTCTCTCTCTCTCTCTCTCTCGCTCTCTCTCACTCCCGCTCTCTCTATCTATCTGTAGTGTGGAGGACAGGCCTGCTGCCACGGCAACCCCATAATCACACTCCTGAACACCTTCCAACCTCCCCCATGCCACATTTCTCTCCTTCTCTCACTCCCTTTATCCATCTCCCACTAATGACAGAGACAAGAGAGAGGAGTATAATGTTCCACATTCGATCTGTAAGAGAAAGACTCCACATTATTCCAGAACCATCAGGGGTCTAATAATGAAAATTAAAGCATCTCTGTTTAGATCAGGTGATAAATAAATTCTGATCTGCAGAATTCCTACTCAAAGATCTAAATATGCACACAAAAAATTAATTATGAAGTAGTATATGTTTGGGGTGAGTGACACTGTTGCCAGGTCTACAGTTTTTCCACAGCTAGTTGTCTGTCGTCTGGAGCATCGTACTGTATACACGAGAGGTGGATGTGGTCGTTGGTTGTTGATTTTCCGCTTTTTCTCTGCAGCACGACGGAGGTCCTGCTCATGTAACAAGGCTTCGTCTTAGATGGATTTTTTCCAGGTGTTTCTGTTCTTGCCTCTTGTTGAGACAAATGCTCACGTTGCTTTAGCAAATTGAGCGATGATTGATGTTTTTTAGACAATACTGTCCTTCCTTGAACTTTGTGTATTAGCCATCTGGAGAACATAACCAATATAATATACAGTGGAACCTCAGCATACAAATGTAATTCATTCTTAAGGTGAAAATTTGTATTGCAACACGAATTTTCCCATAAGAAATAATGAAAATGCAGATAATGCGTTCCAGCCACCCAAAAATATGACCAGTATTACCAATAGGAAGCGTATGGAAAGTTACAAAGAACTGACCCAAGCCAAGCATTCCATGTCAAGGCTCCTCACAGGAAGTCATGCCACCAATTTTGGGCTAAAAATAGAACAGACCACAAACGCCACCAATCTGTCAACAAAAAGACCGCCTGAAAAATCACCTGGATTTTGAACGCATGCTGAAGGCAACCTTGGTATCGTGGGCTTGACTCTTTCCAAACAGCTTTTACTGACTGAAAAATAATTTGTAAAATTCACAAACTTGCTTTGGTCGGGTTTCCACTGATGCATACAAGATTTGAACGGCTCCTGGACGTACGCAGAACTTCGGTCGTACAGTACGCTGAAAATGCTTGGTATGCTGATGCAAACTGCTTGCAAAATTTCAATTCCTAAGCAAAAATTCGTAAAAGATGGCATTCGTATGCTGAGGTTCCACTGTAGATACGCTAAATGGACACCAGTTTGTGGACATCTAACCATCTACTTTATATGAACATCCCATTCTAGATTTATTATCTCTTTGCTGTTATAATAAGCTTCTCTTCTCTTCTCTTCTGTTCTCTGAAGGCTTTCAACAAGATTTTGGATCATGGATGTGAAGATTTGTTTTCACTGTTTATCGGAAGATTGGGGTAGAAGCCCCAGCACCACCAACTTACCATCCTTGGGCCCCTGAGCAAGGTACCCCAACCCTCACTACTCCAGGGGTGCTGCATCATGGCTGACTCTGAGCTCTGACCCCAACCCACCAAGGATGGGTCACTGTGTATGTGTATATGTGGCATATGAAGGCTACTACTACTGCTACTTCATTCATTCATCCATACAATCATTAGAGATCAGACCCTGATGTTGGGATGTTTGATGGGACTCCAGTTCCAGTTCATCTCAAAGGTGTTCAGTGGGGTTGAGTCAGACTCAGGACACTTGAGTGCAGGACACTCAAGATCTTCCACTTTCTCCAACCTTCACCTCCACACCATGTCTTCATGGAGCTCAGGGGCTTTGTGTTATACACAGAAGCGTTGTCATGCAGTGTTTGATGGTTAGGTGTCCACATACTTGTGGGCCATGTAGTGTATTATAACTCCACTGAAGCCAGAAGTCTGTATGACACCATCGACAGTCACCAGAGCAGAAATTCCAGCGATTCAGAAGTTAGATTTTTGGCATGAGGGATAAATTTTTCCTTGATCTGCTCACCACTACAGTTTATGTGTGTGTGCAAATAAACAGTAAACATATTAGATGAGCGAGATCCGCCAAAAGTATTGGAACACAAAATGAAGATGTGTTTTCTTTATACTGGGAGTATTGGGATTGTTGAAATCTTGCTGGACAAGCACCATGTTGCCACGGTGATCTCACGGAGATGTTTATGTTTGGGAATGAAGCGTGACACACCTCATATATTTACACCCCCCCACCACACACACACACACACACACAGCCTTCATGACTGGCTACAGATAAGTGATTTCCCAAGGACGTGTCCTACCAGGAAACCCATTTTTTTCCAAATCATTCAAGCGATTATGATTCGATCGCAGCCCTATTCCACTTCCCAGCATCCACCGTTATCGGTGTAAGTGAATCATTGTGAATCATTATAACCTGGGTGAATCAATAGGCAACTCGACTCAACCTGAACGAATCAATAATTGTTCTGCACCTAGTATATGCAAAGGGTGTTAAAAAAAAGAGAAAAGAACGGAAATCATACGCAGACGATCAAGACATGGAAACAGCGGGATTCAGACAAATTGTTTAAAACTCCAGACATTATTTGGACCTTTTTTGGGTTTTTTTTTTTTGGAATTCTCAGATAACGCATTTTTCCTCCGTTGCGCTACTCCCCTGGCTTAGAATAAGGCATCTTCCTGCCAAACTGCTCTTGGAGATCAACTCCCCCACATACACACACACACACAGAGAGAGAGAGAGAGAGAGAGAGAGAGAGTCTGCAGGGGGTCAGCGAGTGTATATAAAAGCATGTGTGTATACAAAAGACAGCGTTTCCTCATTTGCCATGTTCCCACAACCTCCATTATATATATTTTTTCTTCTCCCTCTTGTTGTGCTTCACAATCAATAACGCTCCGATTTCGCTGACACACTCGGTGAGCATGCATATGTGTGTACTTGATTATGGGTTTTGAAATTGAACGTTTGGTAGTTGAGAAATTCCTCCTCTAACCGAGTCAGCCATTGATGAAGGATTTCCAGCATCCTCTGCTAATTCGCTCCAGAAACCCAAGTGGCCAGACATCATTTATTGGAAATGCTTCCCACCCTGAATCCCCATCAGATTTTTATTTGACTTTTGCCTTGGGGTGTGTGTGTGTGCGTGTGTGTGTGTACACGTTTGGGCTATGTGTATGGACAGCAAACACACACACTCAACACACACACACACACACACACACAAGCACTGCCACGTCGTTTGGGGTCTGTTTCGGCCCCTTCGCAGCCCCCAGCACGCAGCAGGAAAATGGGAGACAGCCCTGATCTGTGGCGGGGTTGAATACTCGGACGATGAGAACATGTGGTGGAGCGTAAGAGGGGGGTGCTGACTGGTCTGTGGAAAAAAAAAAGAGAGAGAGAGAAAAAGAGAGAGAGAGAAACATGTCATGATTCAGAGGAAAAACAGTGTGTTTTACAACCTCGTTTGTACGGATCAGACCGCGTATAAAAGCAGACCTGAGATGTGTGTGTTTACATTGATCCGATCACAAATATTGGAACGTCGATGTACCCCCGAATGTCGAGGAGTAATAGAGAAACATACACAGACTCCCATTCAAAAAGAGCCAGATGGTTGTAGGCTGAAATGGCCATCAGCCTGGATGACAGGAAGTAAGCATACCGGAAGCATCTTGTGATAAACATAACACATGCGCTGATAATATATGTAGCGCTGAGATGTTATTAAGTGTTTAAGAGAGAGAGAGAGAGAGAGAGAGAGAAAAGGAGGCCCAGACTAGACCATCCATCTGTGCGACAGAACCGATAGAGGAGCCGGGGTGTTAAAAGGAGGAGGAAGAGTGATAAATAAAAGGTTGGCTGGGAGGATGAGTGTGATCTGGGGGAGAGGAGGGAAGGCTTGGCGAGGCCTGATGTTCCTGGCGAGGCCCTCGGCCCCGTCTCAGAGTGGCTCTGTTCAGCTTGTTTTTTTCTTTTTTCTTCTTCATCTTCCTTTCTTTCTTTCTTTCTTTCTTTCTTTCTTTCTTTCTTTCTTTCTTTTTTTTCTTATGGCTAGAAACCATGAGCTCATTCGCACCGCAGCCTCTGCTCAGCATTCCAGCACACACACACCCGCCACCATGCTTCATTTCTGCAGGATGACATCACTGGAGATGGAGAAGCATCCTGCAGTATTACTGCATGTTTTAGTGTAAACAACGCTAGAATCCCGTCTAGCATTGACTAGTATCCCATTTAGTAATGACCAGCGTTCCGTCCAGCATTGACTAGCATCCTGTCTAGCATCCCATCTAGCACTGACTAGTATCCTGTCTAGCATCGACTAGCATCCTGTCTAACACTGACTAGTATTCCTTCTATCATTGATTCTAGCTTTTTTGTCTCCTGATCCATCCAGTCCTCTCGCATAACCGCACACAGCTGAAGATCAGACTGATTTTTGCTGTTTACGAAACTCAACACGTCGACCGTCGTCATCGCCCTAATTCAAAAAAGAAAGCGTTTGGAATAGTTTCCTAAACGACTGCTCGTAACAATCGTTTATGATTAACAATATGCAAGAAATCAAGAAAATAACGCTCCTAAAATTGACCAACTCTGAATCATGCCGTTTTATGTGCTTGTCATCACATATTTTTTGAATTAGGTTATGCTAAAATCTAGGGTGGGTCTGGTTACAGGGGTAATGGGGTAATGCTGTGTGTGTGTGTGTGTGCGTGTGTGTGTGTGTGTTAAAGAGACCAGAATATGCCCTATGCTAGACTAACACAGCTGGTTACGGCCCCATGTGCCCCCCCCACCGTTGTTCTCTGGTGCCAGGTTAGGACAAAGCTACAGTGTTCCACATACACACACACGCACACACACACACACACACACACACGCACACACACACACACACATACACACACACAACAGCTGGGCAGCTCCAGGTGAAACAGACCACCAGAATGTGGCCAGGGAGACAACACACCCACACACACACACACACACACATACACACTGCCTGAGGTCCTTGCCGTAGCAATTACACACACAGCACTTCAAGCGGCCTACAGCTGAAGAAGTCATGATCAAATGCCTGCGTAGAGAAGCATGCATGAAGGAGAAACGATAAACAGTGGTGGAAGCGATGTGAAGAAACACAGCTCCTGCAAAACCACAGTGCGCTGCGCTCAAGCCACAGAAACGACATGTTTATTATGTTCGCAGTCAGCACAGGATTCACTGTTTACTCGCTGAATGTTTGTGACGCAAGTTCACAGAAACTCATTCACGCAACACGGGCCTGTTTATTCGCTCGCAGATCGATATCAATCCCGTCACTGCACCCTTTACGGAAAAGAACGAGGTCCTCTGAATGACTCTAACACCATAAACACACCTCGAATTCTTCACTCACTTCATTCACTGAAAGGTTATTGTAATATTTAGACTCCTCCCCCCACCTAAACTGACCCCACCCACTTACAATAGCAAACCATGAGGGTTGGATGTGGGCAGGGCTAATTTCCAACAGAAAAAATGTTCACCTTTTGGTGATATGGCTGAAGCAGCATGGTGGCTTAGAGGTTAGCACTGTTGCCTCACCTCAAGAAGGTCCTGGGTTCGAACAGGCAGGGCAGAGGCCATTCTGTGTGGAGTTTGCATGTTCTTCCCGCACCTGCGTGGGTTTACTCCGGGTACTCCGGTTTCCTCCTACAGTCCAAAAACATGTACATTAAATTGATTGGTAATTCTAAATTGCCCATAGGAGTGAGTGTGTGTGGTTGTCTGTCTATATGTGTGACCCTGTGATGGACTGGTGACCTGTCCAGGGTGTACCCCTGTGTGCTGGGATAGGCTCCAGCAGATCCCTGTGAGCCTAATTAGGAATAAAGCAGGTATAG
>NC_080735.1:16683916-16688916 GCF_019097595.1 Hemibagrus wyckioides | reverse complement strand
TTCTTAGCGCTATTAATACTCCTACTATTACTACTACTACACACACACACACACAATTTCTCAAAATTATTCTACATTTAGATTCTTTTTCACATTTGTTCAAAGTTAAAAAAAAAAAAAAAAACCACGACAAAGTAAACAGTCCTCCTCATCCTCGTTCATTACACATCATCCTGCCTTAAAACAACATCAGACAGTCTAATCATGTCTGATACTGTTATATTATGTGGTATAAGAGTGATAAAATATGACACCAAATGTTCTAAACACTTCAGAGGTTTTGATTATAGCTATTAATGTGAAATTAATGTACATCATTTTATTTAAGTGTTTCAGATGGGAGCTACATGCTGCTCGAATCCAACATGGATATCATCTTCCCTAAACATCGACATCTGACACCGGTTAGGAATAACGTGTACCAGATTACCTGTAATTTATAGAATATAGCCAAGTACTGAACCCTGAGGGACACCGTAAGTGACAGAGCAATGATCCACACATTCATGTGCTGATAAACTGCTCTCAGCTCCATTCAGGACAGTACCAATAATATCAGCAGAAAGGAGAGAAAAGTCGTCTATTATGATTTGAAAGATTTATTCGACTCCATGGTATGTTCTGCATCATGGATTTAATAGACTGTGAAAAACCAGGCTGGCGGCTGCAGGATTTCATTCACACTAGACATTTGTACGAGGTAGAAAATCTCTCTTAGAGGAATCATTCTCTGCATGACACTGAATAGTGGGATAAAATATAGAATTATATACAGTCAATTAATGAGTACATCAGAGGGACAGCTCATGTTGGACGTTTGGGGGACAAAGTTAGGGAGATTAAGATGGTTTGGACATGTTCAGAGGAGGGAGAGTGAGTATATTGGTAGGAGAATGTTGGACATGGAGCTGCCAGGCAGGAGGCAAAGAGGAAGGCCAAAGAGGAGGTATATGGATGGAATAAATGAGGATATGAAGCTAGTAGGTGCAAGTGTTGAGGATGCAGAAGATAGGGATAGGTGGAGAGAGATGATTCGCTGTGGACACCCCTGAAAGGAAAAGAAGATATACAATCAAGTCAGGCAGTAATGAGCATGTTGAAAGGATGCACAGGACAGTGTTTATGATATGATATGAGTTGAATAGCACCGACAAGAATATCAGTGAACCACACAAGTTTGGGATTTATATATTTATATATATTTATTATATATATTTATGGGATTTATAGTGCCTTAGTCATCCATCCATCTATTTTGTCTAGCGCTGATCCTACACAGGGTCACAGGGAATCTGAAGTCTATCCCAGGAGACTCTGACACCGTGGACCGAGGGACACAGGGGGCAATCCCACACACTCACACACACAATATGGACAATTTAGAGATGCCAATCAGCTTACAGTGCATGTCTTTGGACTGCAGGAGGAAACCAGAGAACCCAGAGGAAACCCCTGAAGACCAGGGAGAACATGCAAACTAAACAAGGTGGAGGCAGGAATCGAACCCCGGTCCTGGAGGTGTGAGGCAACATGCTCATCTTATTTTAAACACGATGGACTAAAATACATAACGGAAACATAATTGCTCATCAGAACAGTCGTCTGTCTGTAGTGATACTTTTACCTTCATGATTCAGGGAAACTAAAATGTACAAGAACAACAAAAATCAGTTTCCGACAATTCAGCTAATATACGCTGGTATTTTAGAACATGTAACGCAGCTGAGGTGTAAACTAACGGAGTTTGAAGTAATAGAGCAACTTGATTAAAGTCAATCTGATACTGTATAATTGTATAATGTGTTTTGAGAAATGCTCAGGTTTCTCTTTGTCCTCCTCATGTCTGTGTGGACTTCCTTCAGGTTCTCCAGTTTCCTCCCACCTCCAAAAACATAGCAATAGATGTGCTAAATTACCTCTAGGTGTGTGTGTGTGTGTGTGAGGAGCCATACTAGTGAGATACACATGATGATATGTCTATTATCCAATGTGACATTGACCAGGATTAAAGCACTTCCTAAAAAAAATGAATAAATAAATTAAATCCAATCCTGATTACATTAAGTAGAGGTTTCAATGTAAATGCACCTGGATATTCTTTATTTCCGGTTAAAAATCAAACATCCTTCTATCTGAGCGTGTATTATATCAGTCTGTCCTTCGTTACTGAGATTTATGAGTGGAAATTGTGAATTTGGCGCCATCTTGTGGCGGGTCGAAGCAGCACAACGCGATTAGTTCAGTGGATTGAGTTAATTTAACGAGCGGAAGGCGTGGCTTAGGCTGACTTGATGAGCGAGGGCGCGGCTTTCGATAGGTCTAAAAAGAAGGGGCTCGGTCATGGGTGAATTTATCGTGAGGGGCGTGGCCTCGTTGTAGCGCCTTTTCACGCTGCCTTAAAAGTTTGAAGCGGAACCTGCTGCCTTCGCCTTCAGCTGCTTGTATTTTGTGCACTTTAAACGGGTTTTATTATTCGTGTTTTCGGGTCACATGAAGGAACAGGTGGCGTGAAAGTTCAGGAGAAATATCCAAAAAGGAAAGATTTCATCTTTGCATGCTGGTGAGGAATTAAGGGAAGGTGCGATTGAAGGTGAGGATGGGGGGAAAAAAAAAAGAAGAAAAAAATGAAGCTTCATACACGGGAAGCGGTTTGTTTGACTGCAGGGCGTGGAAGTGAGAGCATGAAGCTGTTGTAATGATCGATGTAAGGTGTTTAAAATGTTTGTGCAATGCGCAATTCGAACAAAATACTATAATATTATGGTTTATGCATCAAACAACTGGCGCAACAGAATTCAAGCTGTTTACGAAGAGATGAAATATTGTGTTAAAAATAAGCAGAAATAATTCAAGAAAACATTTTTGCAAAAAAACAACCCCACGCAGGTTGCAGAATTAAAGAAAAACGCCGTGTTGCAGTAATATTGTTACACATTGTAGCTCGCGCTAGGGGGTTTCGGTCACGTGACTCACCACGGTCACAATAATCTGGCCTCGTGCAATGGTTTTAACTTTAAAATCCATTTCTTGTAGAACCGGATATTTTTGTGTATTTTTATCTCAAGTGTTCGTGGTTGCTAAAAAGTTGAAAGACGATGATGATGATGATGATGATGGTGATGATGATATCGTGCAGGTGGGTGTGGTGATGGAGTGGAGAGACCAGACGGCAGTGGGGTGTGAGGTGGCCTTCAGAGAAGCACAGCGATGGATGGAGGTAAAGATGGAGTTAATCTTCGATCTAATGAGAGAGATTTTCCTGCAGGTTCACACACACACACACACACACGGCGTGTGTCCAGGTTTTGGTGTGTGTGTGTAGTTTACATCAGACTTCCTGCAGTCATTCTGTAGAGTAATAACAAGTGTAAAGTTTAGAGACATGTTCAGAAATAAAGCTGAGCTACTAAACTCAACTTGTCTTAGTGGCTGCCATGGTGTAATGTGCTGTGGCTTCAGGATGTTTACCAGGAAACAAGAATATAATGCATCACTCACTCACTTGATCGTTCCATGGCACTTGCTCCCTTGTTTGTTTTTGTTTGCCCCCTTGTTTGTCTGCCCCCTTGTTTGTTCGCTCAATCATTCACTTTGTTCACTCACTCTTTCGCTTGCTTGTATGTTCTTGTTTGTTTGTTCACTTGTTTGTTCACTCACTCATTCACTTATTTGTTTGCTCACTCGTTTTTGTTCACTTTATTTGTTTGTTCACTTATTTGTTTCGTTGTTTGCTCACTCACTAGTACTTGTTCACTTGTTTTTGTTTACTGACTTGTTTTTGTTCACTCATTAGTATGTTCCCTCGCTCGCTCACTTGTTCCCTCGCTCGCTCACTTGTTCCCTCGCTCGCTCACTTGTTCCCTCGCTCGCTCACTTGTTCCCTCGCTCGCTCACTTGTTCCCTCGCTCGCTCACTTGTTCCCTCGCTCGCTCACTTGTTCCCTCGCTCGCTCACTTGTTCCCTCGCTCGCTCACTTGTTCCCTCGCTCGCTCACTTGTTCCCTCGCTCGCTCACTTGTTCCCTCGCTCGCTCACTTGTTCCCTCGCTCGCTCACTTGTTCCCTCGCTCGCTCACTTGTTCCCTCGCTCGTGCTTTCAGTACTTCGGTCGAGTAGCTCTGCAAGCAATCCCATCATCACTGGATGTGAGGCAGGTCTTACTCCCTGTATGTTAAACCACACCATCACAGTGTATTACCCACATGGGGCAGTTTCTTTTCTCCACTCCACCCTCTGCCATCATTTTGGGCGGCTGAGGGGGAAGCTAGAGAACTCTGAGGAAACCAGGAACATGAGGAGAACATGCAGAGAAACTCCAGATTAACAGCAGTCCAGGCTGAAGCCCTGAACCCAGGACTCTCTGTTAAACAGACATACAGTGGAGATCAGAATAAGAGAACAATTTCTAAACACTTGATTTGTTCTTTTTTGGAATATTGTTCATCTTAAAGGAATATTAGCTGTGGATCAGATCACTGTTTAAAATAATCAAGACACTGCAGCAGATTAGAGAGCAGTAACCACAGTGAGGCAGGAAAGAAGATTAGAAATAGAAATTTTAAAGGTTACATCTGTGAGGCGTGTTTTTTTTTTTTGTTTTTTTTTTCTGAATGTCAACACATGTGCAGGACATGACGAGTTTCTCACACATCTGTGGCGTGATCTCGCTCCACTCTTCTCCACCTCTCTCACCCAGTTCAGGAACTGCAGTAGGTTCATCAACAAGAACTTTCCTCCCAGGATTTTCCAGTCACTTCCAACCGTATTAACAACCAATACTCAAACATTTCAGTGTTTTTAGCTTCGAGGAACTGCTTTTTTTTTGTCCCATTTTTGCAGTGATGTGATCGTCTCATGGGAAAATTGCGGGTTGATTAGGAGACGCTTGCAATAAACTTTTGGATGTCGTGACTGTTAGAGTCCAAACTCCTGCTGCAGAAAACGTTTAAAAGTAGGTTAAAAGAAAAGTCCTGAACTTGTGACTTCATCTTAAGTAGTTTTC
>NC_080735.1:16628916-16678916 GCF_019097595.1 Hemibagrus wyckioides | reverse complement strand
GAAGCTCAGCTCTTTCACCCAGGAGACCTGCAGGACGTGTCCACACGGGTGACCGTCAGGTAATCACCCCAGACACCCCCCCCAGCCTCCAGACCAGTAGACATGGCCGAATATTTGTGGTTAATAAGCTGTTAATGGTCTGTTTATAGACGGTGTGATTGAGGTTCAGAAATAATCAACACCTTCAGCTTTTGTACATGCTGTTGAGCTGGAGATGATGATGATGATGATGATGATGATGATGATAAGAATAATAATAAAAATAAAATTTAAATTTTTTTTCAAATTTCTTTTTCCAGTGTTAACATTTTTATATACGTTTTTTTTTTTTTTTCCTCCTTGAAGTGATTTATTTATTTATTCCTTCATTACCTTTTGTTTATTATTAGTTTTATATTAAACCAGAGCTTCCTATTCTTGGATCTCTGAGTCACAAGGGATTTTTTTACTGGTTTACTGGGTTTTTTCACATCAGCAGCATTTCACTCAATAAACCAGACTCTCTTAAAGCCCTCGGTGTCCATGGCGAGAGTGTTTGGAATCCGCCGATGTGAGGGCATGTTATTGCTTTACCCTCTGACCTGCAGCCTGTCGTTAAACCGCTCAGGATAACTGATGCACTTGGATTAACAACTGGTCTGACCGCAGAAATACACGCCTACCTTAGACCAAACAATGATGGGAAATAATCCAGCGTGTTTAAACATATTTCTGTCTGTAATAAATACTCTAATTTGACCCACTACCTAAAGGACAAGAAGGGCTTCATTAAAAGACCAAAAAAAATTATAACGCAAGAGCAAAAATTCCAAAGCCGAACCAGAGCTTTAAAAAATAATCAACAGTTTTTCTGCTGCCCTTATTCCCTCATATCCCTCTGAACCACAGCCTCGGATGTCCAGCAGCGTGATTCGTCCGCGTTAAGCCTCATCAGGTTCGGCTGGGACGCTGCACGGCTTCCAAATTTAGCCCTGCGACCCCGCGCTGTGGTCAAACTACACCAGATCTATATATGTTAGCGGTCTATTTTCGTCCGACATTCACCCACCTGCTCTTATTGCTGTTTCACCCCGAAGCATTTCGGCACAGTTCCCCGAGCGCGAGCGTTATTTACAGCTGCTTTTGTGTTCGAAAGCCGCTCCTTATGACACGTGTTCGAGTTCGCAAGTACGTGAACGCGCATCGGCCGAGGTTTGACAGAATTTCGGAGAACGCTTCGGATCTCCAGCTTGCTTTAAACCTTCAGCTCACCGAGTCCATTTCTGTCCTAACAGGCACCACGAGACGTCCAGGAGACTGAAAAATGTGAGTCCATTTGATCTTTTTATTTATTTTTTATTTTTGTGAGCATGTGCTGTATTTATATAGTTCTGCTCCAAAAGTATTGGCACCCCTAGTAATAAGTTTAAATAAGTAATAAGTTTTTTTTTTTTTTGGGTTACTTCCTTGGACTGAATATAAATGAGAGAAATATAACCTTTAACTGATTTTTATTTTTATGTCATAATTATTGGCACCCCCGGTAATCACTCTCTCTTGGTCTCTCTCTCTCAAAAACAAGATGACCGAATGGATAGAACTACTTAATTAGTATAAAGAGAAATATAAGCTTAAATAGACAAGTTTTTTTTTTTTAAATTGTCATAATTATTGGCGCCCTGGTATTTAATACTCGCTGTAATCCGACGTCCCTGTGCCAACATATCAGCGCCTTCACCTTTAATATCTTCTCCTTTAATGCTTGAGATTGTAAGACTTGAAAGATTAAGGAAAGATTTCTCTCAATCTCTCTTAAGATTGAATCTCGAGGCTCCTGGTTCCTCGCTTGGATTTCTTGGACGCTCCTCTATAGCTCAAATCACTCAAATCGCACACTTGCCAAAACATGTGCCAATAATTTTGGAGCTGTTTGCACACTTTATCATGGTCTTATTTAGCTTTAGCTTGGTGCTGTAGGTACTGTAGCTCAAGTATATGGGTGAGATGTAGGGGGGTGTGTGTTGTAGCTGCTTGTGTAGATTTAAGTTCATTTTAAGTTGCTTATTAAATATTTAAATGACTTAATCATGTTTACTGCTTTTCTGGGTTTATTGATTTTTTTTTTTTTTTTTTTTTTCTGCTTTAACATTCCTTTCTGTAAAATCTTGAGCTGTGATAAAGCGGATGATTTTTTAGTGTTTGTTCAATGAGTGGAAGATTTTTCTGGATGAACAGAAACAAAAGAGGCACAGGAACACAAGGGCCTTTCATACAAGCCTCAAAAACACACACACACACACACGTAAGCACGCACAGAGCACTCAGTGTGGTGATGGAGGTAGGCGGAGGAATGATTAGGACAGAATGCATGATAGAAATCATTCAGCACTAGTGGGTAAGTTTTATTCCACATTTTCCTCATCTGGAGTGTGAGAGATCTGGAGATCTCCTGGTCGGAAGTTTGACCCAACTTGATAATGAAATATTTTGTTTAGATTAGTGACTTAAAATCCCGATTGGACAGAAATCTGTTTTAGCAAAATGTGAAAAATGTGGTTTAATTTAGTTAAGTGATCGTTAATGCCAACACACACACACACACACACACACACACAAATAACATGAGTGTCTTGGCTTTTGGTCTCTGACTAGATTTAGAGAGAAAATGTGCAGTCATTTGTCAGTGTATTAAAAGTAAAAAGGGGGTGGGGCTTAATGTATTTCCCCCTCATTTAAGTACCTTTAATGTACAGATATAATACTGTATATTAACAAAAAAGAATTCATATTGCTCTCTCTCTCACACATACACACTCTCACTCTCTTGGTCTCACTCTGTCACACTCTTGCACTCTTGGTCTCTCTCTCTCTCTCTCATATTCACCGTCAGGTTCTGATTACGATATACTGGTTGGGAAGGAAGGCTCATGCTGACCCATCCTACAGCGGCCCACAGCTCAACTTTAAAGCTTTCGAAGGTCTTCTGGGCGTCGCCTTATCCAAAGTGAGTTAGGACCGGAGACCAGATAATCATCGTCAGCTGCAGGAATTACAATGAACCATCTCTTAACTTTCAGTTCAATATAGTCATGTGTAAAGAACATATTAACTAAAAATACTGATATTTATTATAAATGAAACGTGTATATGAAGCTATGAGGAATCGCTTGTGTGTATCTTCTGAGCTGTAAAGCACTGTGTTGGTTTCTGCTTGATGCCGTCATCATTCTTGCTGATCCTGCAGGCTCTAGACGAGGCGTCGTGCTCCAAACCCGGAACCCGAGACAGCGGCTTCGGCGAGACCTGGTACCCTGACAGGGAGGTGCCCAGCTACAGGAGGGAGGATTCGGTGGAGAGTCTGGACTCTGTGGAGTCTCGCACACTGAGCGTGGCATCAGATTGTACTTTAATAGCAGGCAGTGAAGGTAGGAGTACTGAGGAGGAGTTTGCTCTGTGTACAGTAGATGATATGCGAGTACCGAGGCGCTTAACACGATTGCGTCGTCTTCACACCGAGACGGAGGCCGCTGTCAAAATAGCAAAAGGTTATCCATGGATCCAGAGACTTCATTGGGAGGGTCTTTGGGGTTTATATGAAGACCAACCAGTGAGCTAGATGTTCATCCAGTTAGAGGAAGCTTTCATTCAACAGCCTGGAAGCCTAACAGACTACACAACACTATTATAAATAGCATGATTTTTTATTTATTTATTTTTTTATTTATTTTAACAGGAAATCAGTTACGAGTTCAAAGTAATGACTCCAGCTCATTAAGTATTAATACGATAACATACCACCATGCTCTTCTCCACAGCCTCGAACGTTTTATTAGCTTCTGTTTTTCCTTCTGCTGGTTTTCCTACTGGTCAGTCCAAATGCCCATGTTTCCAGTGTTGGTCTGGTTTCACACTCGAACCCTCATGCACTTGTGAATCACATTGTGCAACACTTCCAGTGTCTTTGGTTCGGTACTGTGCTGCGCTTCGTGGTCCACATGACCGCTTTCCAATTTATCATATAAACCATGATGTGATTCAGACTAAAGTGAAAGCCTGCTCTGTAATGCCTCTGTGATTGTCAAATGCGTGATAATGAATCACGTAAGTGTGACATACCGGATCATTCCTCAGCACTGAGGTAACGCAGGCGTTGGTGTGTGTTTAGCCTTGTGTACACGCTGCTGTTGCGCGATTGAGGACTGTTTCTGGTCTCGTTTTCTGTCTGTCAGGGTTCGGGAGTGACGCAGAGGCAGAGCACTTCTTCAGGATGACTGAACGTCTGCCTGCTACTACTAAAGAGAGAAGAAACGTCCCGGCTGTGCTGAGGAAGAAGTTCGAGCAGCGTGATGAAAGTGGAAGGGGTCACGTCAGCCCGCTCTGCAGGTATGTTCTACGTACATTTCTTCTCTGCAAAGCTTCTGCTTCAGAGGTTCAGATTTTCCAAGCAGGTCACTAGGAGTTATGGATATAGTGCATTAGTGTTTAATTCCACATTCCTGAATTGGGAAGAGATGCAGCTTTTCCCAAATTTTTTTTTTTTTTTTTACACTAAAATATGAGTCTACGAGTCTGATGTCCTCACCGTTTCTTGGCTGTAGTGAAAGTGGGCGGGGCTTAGTCACTCCCTGCCTTGACCTCCCTCCCGTTTCTGCTTTCCACCAATGGGCGCTCAATTACCAGAGCGACTCCGATTCCGACTCTGCTCGGCCCGAACCGGACCCCATTCAGGACGACCTCGCGAGCCGCCGCTTCCGCTCGTCCAACGCCATGACTCCTGCCAACTTTGCCGTCCCTCTGAACCCCGGATGCATGAAGCCGTTCCCCACAGTGACCCCCAGTGCTACAAGGTCATGGGTCACCATGTCTGATGCGTCTCGCTTGGCTGCTGTTCCTCACGAAAGGTCAAGCCAGAGGTCAGAGTTTGGAGTGACGTGAAGTTGCGTGGCATGACATCCTAACTCTAACACTGCTGTGGCTTGCTAACACGTTGACGTGTGGGTTTTATTTACCATCTACTCGATTAACTCCTGATGTGGATCAGCATCATGATTGGAGTTTTGACTTCAAATGCAGTAGTGTGTCACTAATCCGCTTCCCGTGGTTTATCCGATCTAGCAGAATTAATCGTGTTCTGCTTTTTTGCTAACCTTTTTTCATTTTTAATCACTACTGATTCCCACATGCATAAGCATGTGGACGTGCATTCTGTCCTCGCGCCTCTTAAAGGGAATGTTTACGTCTCAAATGAACTGCAGCACGCCGTCGCTACCCGGCTGCGCAGACGGTGGGTCCGCTCTGGAGGACGAGCTTTTCCTGCGAGCTTGCGGCGACGATTCCAGCGATTCAGGCGAAGGCTTCGCCGACCCCGTTCAGGACGACCTCTATGCTCGCAGGGTGCTTCAGACCGGCCATCAGACCTCCGTCAACACCCATACAGACAAGTTCCTGCCTAAATACTGGACTCCCGACGAGGACGCTCATGTGGGGCGGATCAGACAGGGGTCACAGCGCAGACCCTGGTACAAGAAGATGCAGGGCTTCAGGTTGGTCCGAACCTCAAGGTGCTGGATTGGTTTAGTCGTCTTTTAATAATCTCAATAATTTACTCTTCTCTTTTGATTTCTTTCCTTTTCCTCGGGTTCAGCCAAAAGACTTCTGGCTCTTCCGAGGAAGACTCCGACTTTGACGTCACTCCCTGGTTGGGACCTCCTGCTCGCACCTGCCCACCTGCATCCGGATCCCAAACCTTTTAAAAACAACTTTTAACCTCTTTCCATCCCTGGTGTCCTCTTCCTGTCCTACCTCAGGCTCGGATTTCGTCCGTTTCAACATCGTTGCCAAAGTGATGGTAGGATCGCCAGGCTTGGGCATCTTGATGACTGAAACCGAGTACAGAAAGTAGATTAGTGATCTCGATCGATAGCCACTGCCCAAATCTGTATTTAAGCCATACTGACTGGAGATTGTTTACAGCAAATAGCAAATGGGCCTCTGAGCTTGTGACAAATTAAAGGAAAAACCAGTGGCTCTATCCTGTTGTAAGAGACTTTATTATTATTATCATTAATATATTTTTAAATGCTGTGGTTTGGCTTCAGAAAGTTCTTCTGTCTGATCTGAAGAAACATTTCTATCATGGTGGGTGTGGTCTCTTCTGGGTTGACTCCACCCCCTCATCTACAGTGCACTAGGGCTCACTCAGTGGTTTTAATATAAATCAAATGCTGGGGTTTTCGGTCATCGGATATCAACCCAGTTGGGTGCCTATGACCGATTTTGGAACAACCTCCACCATGATTATAGCACCAACTGAAGGAGGAACCATCCATCCATCCTTCTATTCAGTTTGGTCACTGAGCTCTGAAGCTGTTCTGGTGGTGGATTGTGGTGGCTCACCTGACCAAGATGCTTGGTTTTTCCCTCTCTTTAAGTTCTCACCTGTTTGTCGATGGCCAGAAGAGGGCGCTGTCTGACGGTGTGACTTTTTTTTTTTTTCTCCCTCCCAAGCATATGATCCACAAGCTTTTAATGCAATGGGAAAAACTTGCATGCAAAAAGTTACAGCCGTTTTTTAATGATGTTTCGGCGGATTAGTTTACACTTCCTCTATAGACTGCTGTTCAGAAGCTCTGTTTGGTCTTCAGCTCTCAAGACGATAAAGGTTACCTACAGCAGAATTTCCACTCTTTTCAAAACGCTCAAGGATGTTTTTTTTTTCCCCCCCAAAGAACTCCTCAAACGTGCCCGCTACTTTCCTAACAGCACTGGACGTAAAACAAAATAACGGCTTTGTGAAATAGCAGAGGATCGGTGGAATCCTGGCTGTTCCAGTCTGCGGATCTGTTGATCAGAGAAACGACAGAAAGCACTTGGCGTCCCAGACTTTTATCGCTCGACAAGTGCAGCTTCATGCCCATGAGAACAGAAACGGAACGCTTTCAGGATAATAAAAAGGAAATTAAATTTTTATCCGCACGTGTAATGTGTTTTGGAGTAAATCCGTCATATCTTAAATTTTTTGCCTGTCTGATTTGATCTCCATGAGGTTCTCACCCAGTTCTTCTGTTATGGTGTTTTAAAAATGCTGCAGCATGCAATAAAAGGTCTGATGCAAAAAAAAAAAATCTTCATTTGGATTATTTCACACTCGCACGGTTTAGTCGCTCGTTTGATCAGACAGTGAGGAATCCGATTAGAAGTGAACTAAGCATGCCATGTATAGCATTTAAAACGTTCTCATTTCACTCGGATTCAGACTCAGGAAGTGGACAAATACAGTATTTTTGTGTGGGGGAAAAAAACACACCTTTACCCATAATCGGAAATCCATCCATATTTCGGCCGTGCCGTCTTTCCCCCGGTCAATCAGAGCGATGCCTGCCGATCACGAGAACCTGTTACTTTGTGTATGCGGAAGAGGGCAGATTTCCTCTGAGGTTTGTTCCACTGCCCTGTGATTCAGCAGGAGCAGCAGTCTGAAATGATGAAGCTCTAAAAGAAAGTTTGTGAAGAGGAAACATTTTAAAGTGTGATTTCGCTTTAAGTAATACTTAAAGTATAGTATTGCTAAAGTAAGTAAATGCTGGAAAAACATATATTTATCTTTTATATAGGTTGTACACTTTTAAAGTTAAGAAATGTAATGAAATTTGCACAGAATCTTAACAAATAGTTAATAGTAAAAAATCCCTTCATAGTTTAATAGTACAGGATTTCGGCCATGGCTTACTGAAAAGGGGGGAAAAAAAACAAACCAAAGAAACCTTATTTATTTTTATTTTATTTATTTTTTTTATATAATTCATAGCATCCTTAAACGCACGTTGTGTTTATGTAATTTTGCATCTTAGGAAATGAAACGCGGCTAAAAACACTCTAATTCACTCTGAAAACTCTTCTCGGCTATTAAATCAGTTCGATTTGTCGTTATCTTCATTTCCCAGACTTTCCACAGGACGTTCTCCGTGTACCGGGTGAGTCAGTTGTGTGTGTTTTGATTGTTTATGCTACAGCTTCATATGTGCATAAGTGTACATGGTGCTATATTTTATTTATTTATTTTTATTGTGATGTCTGTTCCTTCGCTACAGCTTTGTGTGTTGTGTTTTACTGCGTGTGTGTTAGTGAACACTTTTTTTTTTTTTTTTTTTTTTTTTTTTTTTTTGTGATGTCTGCTTTTCCCTCGCTACAGCTTGAAGCTCGGTGTCCTCTGGGTCTGTCTCGTGCTCTGCTTTCGCGTTCACACTGAACCGGGTTCAGATAGTGGATCTCTGTTCAGTCTGAATATTCTGCTGCAGTGTTTGCTTACTGTGCCGTAGATCTCGTGTCTGTGGGTCTCTCGAGGAGCGATTACAGGGTTCATACAAACACGCAAGTCTTGATGGTGTTTGTTGAAAGCTCACAGTAGTCAAAAATAATTCTTTAAATATAGAATAGCACACGATGAGCCTCACTAAGGTTTCAAAGTGACATTAAATTGGCTAATAAAAGGGTGTAAATTGCTTTAATTTGGCTTTTTAAGTACTAGAACATGTAACAAATCAGTCGATGCTTGAATTGTTTGAATTATTATAAAATATTACAAAATCTTTATAATAATTATAATTTTCTTTAAAATTATAATTTTTTTTAAGACATGACCATGCCTTAAAAATGTACATTATTCTGGTTATAAAGAATAAGTTTGAATGATTTCTCTTGTTATAATATTTGAAAATAAAAGAAATACTGGCATTTATTTATTTATTTATTTATCTATCTATCCTTCATTCCTGGATTGTCTTTCTTTTTTCTTTTTCCCTTGGATTTTTAATTTATTTTTGCAGCCCACTTACTCAAGCACTTTCTAAACACTATTAATTATAATCCCACTCAGCTTCATCTCCTTACCCCAACAGGAGCAAGTCCCTGAGTGATCTCACCCAGGAGTCGGGAGCCCAGGAGCCTGTAAGCAGCACGTTTCTTCATCTGTTGAAGAGTCAGCGCAGTAAAGCTGCGACGGTTTCCCTGCGTCAGGAGCAGATCCGTCAGTATCAGGCCAGGCTGAGGGAGAGCGAGGCCAAGTGGCAGGAGGTCAGTCATGTGTTCATTCCCTCAGCACCTACAAACATCGAGCCTGAATCAGATCATACGGTTAGTAATACAGAGCGTTCCATGTAGTTTTTTTTCTCTTGTGCGTGTGTTTACATTTATTTTTAATTTATTTATGTATTTAATTTACTTATTTAAAATGCCTGGAATTTTTCATGGAGTTTTATAGCTTGGAATTTTTAAAATGTATTTATTATTATTATTATTATTATTATTATTATTATTATTTATTATTATTTATTATTAATATTTTTAATTCAGGATTTTGTTAATAATCCAGCATCCTACCTTACAGTAATGCTGGTCAGATGCATAGGATTTGTAGCGTTTGGGGTTTTTTCCCTTGCAGATTGTTAGGTTTTTGTTTATTTTTTTATTTAGGCTTTTGGAGTCTTAGCCTTAAAAGACTTTAAACTGATAAATGGCGCTTCCTCAAAGACAGAACTTTTAATCCAAACCCAATCGCAACCAAACACTGCTGTTAACCAATCATCATTTTTTATTGTATTACTGTACCTCTGAGCCTCATTACACTGCTGCTCTCCAGACCACACTGCTTCACATCACTGCCTCACTGCCTCACATTAAAAATTAATGACTTCACAGCCGGTGTGAGCGCAGCTTTGGCTCCTAATAATGTTAACGTTAACAATGCTGTCTGTCTGCAGGACCTGAGCAGGTGGAAGACTCGAAGACAGAGCTTGAACTCTGACCTGCACAGGAAGAAAGAGGAGCGAGAACAACTGGAGCCCGTCACCGGCGAGACCGACGACGTCCGAGGGGAGCCAGAGCAGAGGTACGCACACATCCCTCGGTTTTAAAGGGCCGGAAAGGACAGGACACATCCTCTACTGAAACTAGAGATACTTCTCAGTAAAGAAGTCTGTATTGCTTCTTTAAATGTGAGAGAGGAAGCAGGTAGGAGGAAGTTCACGAAGTGAGCAGTGACTGATTATACAACTGTATAAACAATTCATCAGTAACATCGCTTAGGATTAAAGCTTCAGTCAGCAACCTCGGCTTGTCCGTAAACAAGACTGCCCTTTTTTATTCTCTAAGGAAATATGTAAGAGCTGGAGGAAAAATAAAACGTAATTTCAAACATCTACATGCATGTTTCCTTTTAAGGAAAATGGGGTGGGGCTTATTTCTGGGCCAGAAATCTTTAAAAAAAACAAAAAAAAAAAACAGCCTGCACTAAAAAGGAAATGTTCTGCCAGATCTGTTTTATGAAATGTTCATGAATCTATTTCAAAATAAAACAATTGAGAGATATCTGGAAAAAAATGTAAAATATTACATAGCACACCTTTTTTTAATTTCATTTGAAGATGATGATGATAATAATAATAATAATAATAATAATAATAATCCATGTGTGTTTTTTGTAGGAGGAGCCTAACAAAGGCAAAGCCTAACATGTCCTCCACTCTAACTGAGGCCTTCTCTCCTTCTCCTTCTCCTCGGACCTCCAGCACCATGCCAGGTCCCGTGATCTTGCCCGGACCTGCTCCTGCCTACAGAGCGCGTTCTCATGGTAACGGTCCAATCCAAGCGAAACCTTACACACCTCCCGTAGCGAGCGTAGCGTCCGATCACGTGCAGAGCGTCTCGGGGACGGACTCCGCTCCTGCGCCCATCCAGCGCACCAAGTCTCTGGAGGGTGTGTTTTCAGGGACGCCGCAGATGTCCGCCATGCTGCCCAGAGGTTTCCGCAGGTCAGAGACCACGTCACGGCTCTCCACAGGAGTCACACCGAGACCATTCAGCTCCAAGACGTGCAGGATGTCAATGCATGCTAGATTCTACTCTGTGAGTGTGTTTAGGCAGCTGTCTCTCGTTTTCCCCTGTGTGTGTGTGTGTGTGTGTGTGTGTGTGTTTTCCCCAGAATGACTTGGGGGGGGTGTGTGTTGTGCACTTTTTTTCAGGTGTGTGTGTCTGTTCGTCCATCCGCATACCTGCACGTTGCTTCGTGTGAAGTTTAGTGTTACTCGTCTCTCTACGATCTCTTTGCAGATCCTATAAATAATGAAGCGTGGCTTCCGTGGCACTTAATGCTCATGGCAGATAGTGAAACCCGAGCTCTCCTAATAACTGCCCAATTGAAATGGGGCACTAGGATGAAAGAAAGTGCCCTATTTCAACCTGTGTGTGTGATTGAAAGACTTTGAAAGTATTGTCCCTCAAAATATGCATCAGTCCAAATAATAAAAAAAAAATCTAAATAAATGTATGAAATTAAATTAAGTGTGAATAATTATAATAATAATAATAATACCAATCTTTCTTTCTGTCTGTATGTCTTCGTCCCTTTGCAGATGGACGAGTCCAATAACAGCCCTCGAGATCCTGCGTCTATCCCCCTCAGAGGAGCCGATGTGGATCAAGACGACGATCGCTCCAGTAAACATGCAGCTGATGTGCAGAAGAAAGTGAAAGAGAAGGGAAAGAAGCAGGACTCGGCTCCTAATGTTCACTCCTTCATGTCCGCCAGCGTCCTGGAGTCTGATAAAGCCGCGTCTGTGAGCGGCGAGGACGAGGTGAAACATGAGTCTTTCACCCCAGAAATCACATCATTACCACAATTTTAAAACTTTTTAGACATTTTAGGGAGAATTTTCTCTCTCTCTCTCTCTCTCTCTCATATTATTTATTTATTTGCTCTCACACTTTCTCTAGTTCTCTTTTCCTCTCTCTAGTTCTCTGGTTTTCTTTTCCTCTCTAGCTCTCTCTAGTTCTCTTTTCCTCTCTCTAGTTCTCTTTTCCTCTCTCTAGTTCTCTTTTTCTCTAGTTCTCTTTTTCTCTAGTTCTCTTTTTCTCTAGTTCTCTTTTCCTCTCTCTAGTTCTCTGGTTTTCTTTTCCTCTCTAGCTCTCTCTAGTTCTCTTTTTCTCTCCAATTCTCTAGTTCTCTTTTTCTCTCGTTCTCTTTTTCTCTCTTCCTCTCTCTAGTTCTCTTTTCTGTTCTCTAGTTCTCTTTCTCTCTTCCTCTCTCTAGTTCTCTCTTCCTCTCTCTAGTTCTCTTTCTCTCTTCCTCTCTCTAGTTCTCTTTCTCTTTTCCTCTCTCTAGTTCTCTCTTTTCCTCTCTCTTTTTCTCTCTTCCTCTCTAGTTCTCTTTTTCTTTCTAGCTCTCTAGTTTTTTTCTCTCTAGTTCTCTCTCCTTTTCTCTCTCTAAACACCCCCCCCCCCAATGGAAATGTACAGGCATGTTTACTGTGAGGTGTGTGTGTGTGTGTGTGTGTGTGTGTGTGTGTGTAACTGTATACATATGGACAGGGTTGGAGTAAAAAGCACAGTAAGCATCAGAACGCCGGAGATCTCACGTTTCCTGACAGAATGCGATCACATGATCGGACTCGGGTAACGTTTCCTCCATTCTCTCCGTCTCTCCATCAGCTGCATCACCGTGACATGCGAGTCAGTCTGAATCAGACGCCCAACTGCGGCACGGACTTCGGCTTTCAGGCTCACTGGGACTCCACCGGCGCTCGAATCACGTCCATCAGACCAGGTAAGATGGGCAATGATGATGGGCGATTCTCACGATCGGAACTTTATTCTTTAATATTGTACATTTGTTAATTATTTAAATGTTAATAAGAGAAAAGGTTTCGACTCCACAGAACACTCGAAACCAGTCAGTGAAGCGATACATGAGTGCTTATAACCCTGAAGGTTGGACTTTTTTTGTGCGTCTGGAACACTTTATTTCATTTTCTTGTGATGTCATAACCCACTCTCTTCACGCGGTACAGTAAAGACTTCGTTCGCAATACATACGCCAAGTGCATTATAATTCCCTGTTTAAGCCGTTCCTTAGAGATGATGGAGTGATGAATAATTACAAGGAAGGAAATAAACGGAGGAAAAAAAATTAAAAAATTATTTTGATAGCAGTTTAAATACAAATACATGCGAGGAAGAAAAAAATAGAATAAGGAAAAAGCGACAAAAACAGTATAATAATAAGAAGGAAAATTCGAAATCCTAAAACCTCAGCTGATTATCCGACTTTATAATGCTGACTGGATCATCCAATCTCGCAGTCTGATTGGGAAAATTTATGGCGATTTAAAAATGTTTGTCATGTCGTTAACTTTATGCATCATTTACTCTGATTAGACGTCTGTTATTTAATATGCCGTCATTGTAACCTACTGCGGTTTAATTAGTCGGTTAATTTGGTAGTATTTGTTAACTAGTTTTTCCCCTCTGACCCTTTTTGTGTGACGTCTCTACAGAACGACCTTGAATATTAGCGAGTGTGTGTGTGTTGCTCAGTACACACAGGGACACAGGCATGAATGATTGATGGTGAACAGTGAAGGTGTTGCTTACTGTGCATCAGTCTGATTAGATGGACATGTTGCTCTCGAGTCGATCTCTCTCGCTTCTTATCGCTGGTTAAAGTAGGAGTAAAGCTGCGACTCGGGTTTAAGAGTAAACATGAGTGTGTTTCACTGGAATAATCTTCTCATGTGGGTTTATTTCTAGTCACCAAACTTCTCAGGTTCTCCGTTTTCCTCTCGTCTCTTTGTCCTGTCGATGGATTACAGACTCTGAATTGCTCCTGAACAATTTACAGTGAACAGTTTGTGAAACTTTCAAGCGAAATGTTTATTTACGTGTAACAAACACGGTGGAGTGAACAATTTAATAGATTCCATAATGCTACTAGGGATTTTAACATGTGAAATATTTCCCCTGGGTCCTAGTGAACCCCGTCTAAACGCTGAGTTTTGTAGTTTTTGAGGATTCACTCTGCTTATACTTTACCCAGGGCTCTTATTCTGTACCGGAGTTGATATTGTAATCTTTGACAGCTATATCATTTTTTTGCTCTTTTTTAGTTTGTTGTGTAGCTGACTAGCCATTCAGCTTCTGCCAATTTTTAAGTGTCGTATTTCCCTGTTGCTACAGCATGCACTTCTATAATCTTCAGCATTTGGCCATATGACTCCATCTACCGATGTTGTTCATCTACATCCTGGTTTTTTTTTACCTGGTACGAGGGTGAAGTGCTGTTCAGTTTCTGATTAAGTGTCTGCTGCTAAGCAACTAGCTGTAACGTTCTAACGGTGCGTCGTTTCGCACCGCTACGTAGAATTTACACTGTAAAAGCCGAGCAGAGTTTCGTAATCCTGGGGTAAAAAGTCGTGCTTCTTAACCCAGGGGTAAATTACACATGTGAAACCTTGTTCCTCTACTAAGGTTAAGAATGACGATAGTCCAGGGTTATGCTCAATTATGTGTGAAAAGCTCTGTTATGGCAACCGGTAAATGTTTTTTAGTTAGCAGTCAGTTCTGTATAATAAGTGTATTTATTTTTATAGGGCGCCTGCACAATCCTTATTTAACACATCAGACTCGTATTAAAATAGTCAGTTTTGTCTAAGTTGAGTGTGTGTGGTCATCTGTCCATCAGTCAGCCCGGCTCAGCTGTGCCACCTGCAAGCAGGAGATGAGATTGTGGCTTTGGCTGGACAGCGAGTGGCCGAAATGAGCTACGAACAGTGGAAGGCCAACATGGATGCTGCGCTGCGAGAGGGCAAACTGCTGATGGACATCAGACGCATCAGTCTTAACGGTAATAATAATTCATTTTTGTGTTTAAAATCCTAAATGAGAAGATTCTGGACCAGAAGGAAAACCACAAATGCACTAAAACGGACCTTAATGACCCGTTGAAGCAAGATCTACTCCATCAGTATTGTTTCATGAGTTTATGTAACTATGAGAGTTAAAGTCTCAAGAAATAAGGATAAGCCAAGTGTATAGGTTTAATCTGGATGTACAAACTTTTGACCCGGTGTGTCTAACACCTGCAGGTCATCCAGATGTTCACAGCTCCAGCTCCAGCCTGTCTGAGCAGAACGAGAGTAAAGCACAGGTCAACGGTCATCCTGTTAACGTGAGTAAAACACCTGATGCAGAGGAGATGTTTATCTATTTGTTTGTCTGTCTGTCTATTTCTCTGTCTCTGTTTGTCTCTTCTTTTTGTCTTTCTGTCCAGTCTGTTATCTGTCTGTCTGTATCTGTTCATCTGTCTGTCTTTGTCTGTTTCTTGGTCTGCCTATCTATCTATCGCTTATTATTATTATTATTATTATTATTATTATTATTATTATTATTATTATCTTTATTTATTTACTTACTTATTTAATATCTATTGATCTATTTCATATGCATTTTATTCCCCCCCCCCCCCCCCGTGGTAACTGCAGGGATTTCCATTGAAAGCAGTGAATATGAGCTTGTGTAACGATTCCGTCTCGACAAAAAACAAAGGTAAATGATAAATCAGTGATTTTAAATTCTTTTATTTTTAATACTTCACTTTAACAGTGATGCAGTAATAAAAGTATAAATCTGCACCTCAACTCGTCCCAAGCTCCACCTGTAGCACACGAGCACATGATAATCCCAGACCTGAGCAGGAGATGAGATCTCCTGAGCTCTGAGGTTTTCTCAGCGGTTTCCTGTTGATTCACTTCAGGTGGTTTAGACGAGGTTTTTTATCTCTGTCTGATTTCATATCTTCACCCTCTCAGGTTCTTCTGCCTCCACAGTGGACTCCTCGGTCTACCTCTGTGGTAAATGACAGCTGTGGTGGAGTGGGTGTGGCCTATTAAAGGAATATTCCTGCTTCAGTGTGTTTTTGTACTGAGATGAGGAAACTGACTCGGAGTCACAGTCTAAGGGCAGTTGTGTTGAACAGAGTAAACATTTTCTATGTAGAATTTTTGTAGAAATTTCTTCAATTTGGTTTATTGATTCTTCAGACAAACAGGAAGTGTAACCTGTAGAATTTGGTGTAATTAGTCCTTTATTATATGGGATTTCAGATTTTTAAAAAAAATTAATTTCTTTTTACACAATTATCAATTAATCAAAATTAACCAAAAAAAAATGTAAATCTTTACACATTTCAGTCTCTCCAGGATTCTGCAAAGATTTTTTTTTTTTTTTGTGATTGTCGTGAAAAAATTACTTGATTTTTCACAATCCTCCATCAGAATATCAGCGTTTGCTTGAGTTTGTGTTCATTTCTGCCTGTGAAATGTTGAGATCCTGGAGCGACTGATGGACTGTCTGCCCTTAGACTGCGGTCAGTAGACCGTTTTTTCCTCTTTTTTCAGTACAAAGCAGTGTGTTGAAATATATTTTTCTCTACCTACTGAAAGTGGATAGAGACTGGGTTTTAAAAAATGCCAGGAGTATTTGTTTAATCTGGTTGTGTGTGTGTGTGTGTGTGTGTGTGTGTGTGTGTGTGTGTGTGTGTGTGTGAGATGTAATCCAAGCTAAAAGTGCAACATATTAATGTTTACTCTTAATTTTTCTCCCGTTTCTCTTCAGGAGGTTCAGAGTCGGCTATATCGGATGTAAGTCATCAGTTTTCTTTCTCTCGCTCGCTCGCTCTTTCTCTCGTTCGTTCTTTGTGTCTCTCTCTATTTCTCGCTTTCTTTCTTTCTTTGTCTCGTGCTCTCTTTCTTTCTTTCTCTTCTTTCTTTTTTTGTGTGTATCTCTCTTTCTTTCATTCTTTCTTTGTGTGTCTTTCTTTCTTTGTCTTTCTCGTTGTTTTTGTTTGTGTGTCTCGCACGCTCTTTCTCTTGTTCTTTCTTTCTCTCGTTCTTTCTTTTTTGTGTGTATCCCCCCCCCTCTTCACCCTCTCTCGTCAGTGTACCAGTGCTGATTGCTTTCCATGTTTTGTCCTCCTTCAGCTGCAAGTTCCCTCCATCAGAGCGTCGTCCTCTTGCTGGTCCTGGAACCCAGAGGAGGAGAGGAGGAGACAGGAGAAGTGGCAGATGGAGCAGGAGCACCTCCTGCAGGTAGGACCAGAGACCTGCTGCATGTTTACTAGTCTGTTAGGGTGGCGGTAGAAGAGTTTAAACCTGTGTGTGTGTGTGTGTGTGTGTGTTAGGAGAAGTACAGGCGCGATCAAGAGAGACTAGAAGAAGCATGGAGACGAGATCAACAGGAAGCAGCCTTAGAAGAAAACAGTGTCACAGAAGTTACCCAACCGCTCGAGGTCTAGTGCCACACACACACATGCGCGCGCACACACACAGTACTGTTTGCCATAGTGATGATTATCAGTGGGTGGAGCTACTAACAAACCCCTTGATGATCAGTTTCCTTGTGTCCAAAATGAAAGATTTTGTGTTTGTGTATAACATTGAGCAGTGTGTACCAGATGGAGTGTGTGTGTGTGTGTGTACTCTGTGCCATGAATCACATGCAACTTCCATTGCTTTTAAAGTGACAAAAAAAAAATCAAAATAAAAAAAAATAAATAACTGTCATGTTAATTTCGTGAGCTGCCTCTAGGTGGTGCCAACGTCAGTTCAGTTTTGACTCCGTGGATAAAGATGAGGTTTTGAGTAATTCTGCAAGTTTCTCATGTCCTTCTCTTGTACAGAAACAGGAAGTGCCCTCTGTGCCCACTGGAAGCCTTACACGTTACACTCCACCTCCCTTCCTCCAGCGATCAGAGTCTCAGTCCTCTGCAGCAGCTGATCAACAAGCGCGAGACACGCCGCTCGTCCACAACAAACAGGTCCAGATAGCAGCAGCAGGTCATCCGACCGAGGACGAGTGCGATTCCTCCTCCAGGACGAGTCACTGGTGAGAGAGGCGAGGATACAGAGTGTGCAGTCTAAAGAGTCTTTAATACACATTTTCTCTTTATGTTAAAAAAAAAAAAAAAAAAAAAAAAGCTCTTTTTATATTATAATAATAATTATTATTATATAATAAATAGTATAAATATAATAAGTCTGTCCACAGCTTTTCTCTACTGTTTTTATTTTAGTTTTCTATTTTATTTTAATTTTGGAGCCTCAAATAAATAAATAAATAGATAAATAAATAAATAAAAAGTAGAGACCTATAACTTATTTAAAATGATTTAAAAAATGTAAATATGATTGATTACAGTAATAGTTGTATGTAATAAAACAATCCAATAATGTATATAAATTAATTAAAATATTGTTATTGCCATTATGCCCTGATTGTGGCTGTAGATAAAACACTTGTGTTTATTTTTCCTCGTCAAAATTGAATTAATTTTCAGTACAGAAACCATGTGCTGTTGTTGTAAAGCCTCAGTGTTTTGCTGCATGTGTGTTGATCTGCTGCACATTTCCCCGCTCTGTCGTACATGTCCGCTGTCTGCTGCTGTGTTGCGCGTCAGGCCGAGCGAATCTTACGGATTTACCAAGCTGACCGCTTCGGACAGGTCAGTCTGCTTCACGCTTCGCTGCAGCTTTATGAATGCATGCAGGATAATAAAGATATCTTTAATGCAAAAGATTTCGAGAAACATCTGTACACCTCTCTACATCGAGGTCCTGGTGTTTAGACATCCTGAAGGTTTAGACATGAACAAGAGGCTTGGAAACGGCCTTGGAAACGTGTCGTCCTGTCAGTGTGTTAAGACTAGACTAGTATCAGACTAGTTATAGTTTAGTAAACTAGCTCAAGCATAGACCTGAGTGGGATTATGGTATCTTGGCAACCAGAGATGTACTGTAACTATTAATTTTATTTATTTTTTATTATTCAATTAATTATTAATTTTATTTATTTATTATTTATATATATATGATTGGTCCAAAGCACATCCTGGACCAATTATATAATTTTATTTATATATACACACACACACACACACACACACACACACGATTGGTCCAAATCACATCCTGAACCAATTGTATAAATTTTTATTTATGTATTTATTTTTCAATATAAATAAATATCAATCTATATATCAGGAAGATTATTTTGAAGTGTAATTTAGCAATTTTTACACTCTTTTCAAGTGTACAGGTCTCAACACACAATTTATAGCTACTCTAATCAGTTGTTTCTGTTAACAGGAAAAAGTCCAAATCCACTCCATCACTCGAAGGCAGCCACAAGCAAGAATCCAGAGGTCTGACTACTTTACGTCCTGTTACTCTCTCTTTCAATATGAACCACTCGCTCTTGCGCCCTTGTTCACTTCCCCGACCGCTTTCCATATTTCCTGTCTGCTGATTGTCTACAGCAGGCGTTAAGAAGAAGAGTCGGGTGTCTCAGGTCGAGCAGGAGCGTCTGCAGATCCTGGAGGAGATGAGGAAGAAGACTCCGGTGCTCACAGACAGCAGCTGGATTCGTCAGCGCAGCACCTGCACCATCCACAAAGAGCCCATCAGCGTAGCACCACTGAGGAGGTTCGGCTCAGGCTCACCACGCACTCTGGAGAAACTTGCAGCCTACAATGCATCTTTTATTGTTTCTGGTCATGAATTAGCTACGGTCTTGCTATAGAATTATAAAACATCAAGTTACAGAATTGTGTTCGTTCTTCACTGTTTCATTTCAGACACGAGTCTCTGGACAACATCCACAGCAACGGTGGTGGTGATGGCGGCGTCTCCAGCATCTCCTCATCTAAGCAGTTCTCCTCCTTATCTCAGCCTATCTCTGGCCTCCGAGGCGTCGTTCCTTACCGTGGTTACTCGGGTCGCTGCAGCCTGGGTCCCGGTGCCGCCATCTTCTCCAGCGCTTTAAAGCAGAGCTCCTGGTCTTGGGATAGCTCCGCCTCTCCTGCGTCTGACGCTGAGGAGGCGTGTAACCTCACACAGCAGCAGGACAGGTGAAGATTTTGCCTCCTGCGTTATGTTTATTAAAAATGATTTGTTTTGGAGTTAGTAAACAAGGGTGCAGAAAGGAGAATTGTCAATCTCAAGGAATAGAATTATTTTGAAAGTGTTTAAGCTTGTACAAGGTAAAGGGAAGGTAAGTCACGGCGATGAAACTTTAGTGGTTTAAAGCCTCACTCAGGTTTTGCCGTGTCCTGTAGGCTGGCAAGCAGGCGGCGTCTGTGCTCTCGCTGCAAGCAGCCGCTGGTCAGGGGGCCCGCCATGGTCATCGAGTCTCTGGACCTCTGCTTTCATGTCGGTTGTTTTAAGGTGAGCCTGGAGGTGTTATGGCCGAGACGTCTGCTGAGCTGCACCTGGGCTGGAGATGGGGGTGGTGGTGGGGGTGGTGGTGGTGGTGGTGGTGGTGGTGGTGATGCTGATGCTGGTTTTGGGAATCACATGCTGACTTATGGTGTAGAAAAGTACAATGTTGAACAATGCTGCCTTCACTTTCCTACCAGGAAGTTACACATAAATGACCCCTCCATGTCCTCATTACGACAGGGAGGGTCTGAGATCATTTTGATGCCTGATTTTCCGAGATGGGAGGAGTCTAAATTCTAAAGAATCAGCGTTTCTTTTTGAGAATGGAGCACGTGAACACATGCTCGTAATTCCCATTTCACATAATAAATAATTAATTTTAATTGATTTATATTTGATTTAATTTCATTATAGGCCAGTATAATTAAGTAAATAATTACATAAATTGCGAATAAAACTGCATGGTATTTTACATTAATTGAATGTTGGGGGCATGTAGTAATAATCTAAAGTAAGAATAAATTGTGTAGCTACTTTTGTCTCAAGCCCAGCATGTGGTCTGTTTTCTTTGGCATGAAGTTGCTGCACACTGTGATGCCTCACCTACGCTTTCTCCTCCTGAGGAAGTCTGATATCTAATCAGATATCTACTGCAATCACAGGGTTTGATTTTCTCGGGTTTCCTGCTGTTTTTGTGCCGAGTCTCGATCACACTGCGCTGGTGAATCATCATTAAAAATCTGCCGCCTCTCTCTGGGGTGCAGGACGCTCAAAGGTTCGAGGTTTCAGTCGTTTTTACGGCTCCGGTGGTCTAGACGTCTTGCGCTGGAGACGTGTCCAGTGTCCTCATGGCTGTAGGAGATGATTTCAGGCTTCAGTTTGTTGTGTCCGATTTCAGATTTTCAGCTCGGGTCAGTTTGTACACATTGTTGTGGTCACTGATTTAAAAAAAAAAATTAGTCTGCTAGACTCGCTAATACTATTGACCAGGGCAGGAAAAAGAGACTTTTTCTTTTATTTATTTGCTTTTAGTTTTTTTTCCTTCCAATGATTATTTAACATTTATCTATTATATTCATTTATTTATTATTTATTAAGGTTTTGATCAGGTATAATTTTATTTATTTATTTTGATCAGTTTGTTTTTCTATTTTAAACAATTATTTTTTAACTTTTTTTAAATTTTTGCTTGCTTATTTATTTTTTTAAGATTTTGATCAGTTTCAATTTATTTACTTTTTAGGTTTTTTTTTTTTTTTTTTAATGATGCTTTATTTATTTATTTTATTTATTCATTCATTTATTCATTAAGATTTTGATCGATCTTCTGATCATGTCTGTGAGATGAGTGCAGGGGTGTGTGTGTGTGTGATGGGGTGGTTTAGTGGAATGAACAGGAAATGTACCACAAAGGAGAAACCACAACATGGAGTTGTTTTCTATTCATGCTATACATTTGAAAGGAGTTGGACTTCAGCTGCTTAAAGGAAAGAAATAATTATAACAAAGCGGTCTTGATTTTTCTCTTTTCTCTCACGCACATTACGAACATCTACAAATGAAAATAAAACCATGATAATATTTCAGAAGAAATATTTGTGTTTAATCTCCCCCCCCCCCTCCCTTATCCCTCTTCCTGTTCTGTTCTCCGTCTCTCAGTGTGTCAGCTGCAGGACTGACCTCAGGACAGAGTCTGGAGCTCAGGTGCGAGTCAGACACGGACAGCTCTTCTGCAACGCCTGTTACAACAGAATCCGAGGTGAGACATGGCTGAAATATAAGTGGAAACAAAAAACCTCCCAGAAAGTGTAGTGTTATGATCTGAATTAAAGGAATACCCCAGAGTTGATTTAGCACAGAAATGAATTTAATCCAGCACTTTTCCTTCACTGAAAAACGTGCATTTGAACCTCACTTATGATGGAGGTCTGTATCTAAAGGTCAATATACCAGTTGCTTATTTTGAATTTTATTTTATTATATCATCCGTATATTCTATATATGGATGATTCTTTGTATTTGTATGTATGTGTGTGTGTGTGTGTGTGTGTATATATATATATATATATATATATATATGTATGTATGTGTATATATGTATATATATGTATATATATGTATATATGTATATATATGTATATATATGTATATGTATGTATGTATGTATATATATATATATATATATATATATATATATATATATATATATATATATATATAAAAAACTAATTGAACAGTCCCATCTGAACATCTAGTCTAAATTTGTATTTTATTTTCTTTCCCTCTCTCTCTCTCTCTCTCTCTCTCTCTCAAGAAGCTTTTATTGTCATTTCAGCCATATATACACTATATTGCTAAAAGTATTCGCTCACCCATCCAAATAATCAGAATCAGGTGTTCCAATCACTTCCATGGCCACAGGTGTATAAAATCAAGCACCTAGGCATGCAGACTGTTTTTACAAACATTTGTGAAAGAATGGGTCGCTCTCAGGAGCTCAGTGAATTCCAGCGTGGAACTGTGATAGGATGCCACCTGTGCAACAAATCCAGTCGTGAAATTTCCTCGCTCCTAAATATTCCACAGTCAACTGTCAGCTGTATTATAAGAACGTGGAAGTGTTTGGGAACGACAGCAACTCGGCCACGAAGTGGTAGGCCACGTAAACTGATGGAGCGGGGTCAGCGGATGCTGAGGTGCATAGTGCGAAGAGGTCGCCAACTTTCTGCAGAGTCAATCGCTACAGACCTCCAAACTTCATGTGGCCTTCAGATTAGCTCAAGAACAGTGCGCAGAGAGCTTCATGGAATGGGTTTCCATGGCCGAGCAGCTGCATCCAAGCCATACATCACCAAGTGCAATGCAAAGCGTCGGATGCAGTGGTGTAAAGCACGCCGCCACTGGACTCTAGAGCAGTGGAGACGCGTTCTCTGGAGTGACGAATCGCGCTTCTCCATCTGGCAATCTGATGGACGAGTCTGGGTTTGGCGGTTGCCAGGAGAACGGTACTTGTCTGACTGCATTGTGCCAAGTGTAAAGTTTGGTGGAGGGGGGATTATGGTGTGGGGTTGTTTTTCAGGAGCTGGGCTTGGCCCTTAGTTCCAGTGAAAGGAACTCTGAATGCTTCAGCATACCAAGACATTTTGGACAATTCCATGCTCCCAACTTTGTGGGAACAGTTTGGAGCTGGCCCCTTCCTCTTCCAACATGACTGTGCACCAGTGCACAAAGCAAGGTCCATAAAGACATGGATGACCGAGTCTGGTGTGGATGAACTTGACTGGCCTGCACAGAGTCCTGACCTCAACCTGATAGAACACCTTTGGGATGAATTAGAGCGGAGACTGAGAGCCAGGCCTTCTCGTCCAACATCAGTGTGAGACCTCACAAATGCGCTTCTGGAAGAATGGTCAAAAATTCCCATAAACACACTCCTAAACCTTGTGGATAGCCTTCCCAGAAGAGTTGAAGCTGTTATAGCTTCAAAGGGTGGACCGACGTCATATTGAACCCTATGGATTAGGAATGGGATGTCACTTAAGTTCATATGCGAGTCAAGGCAGGTGAGCGAATACTTTTGGCAATATAGTGTAGCTGACTCAGTACACAGTGAAATGAGACTACGTTTCTCCAAATCCTTGGTGCGACATAAAACAACATAACATATAGCTAGAAAACAACACAGGGCTAAGGACAGAAAGTTGTCCTCAAGGAGAGACACTTAATTTCATTGTACTCTCTGCAATGTGACACAGAATCTGTCTATCTGAGTACAGATGTTGAAATCCGTCAATAAATGTTTAACAGAGAGAAAATCGGACTCGAGCCGTTTATATGGAGGACGTTTCAGCGTCCAGCTGTCCTCAGCCTGAGCTTCAGTGATGTGAAAACACTGGAGTATTCCTTTAATTCATAAACTAAACACATTCTACAAAACTGTACACTGCTTCACTCTGTTTTATGCATCAGTCCTGTAGTGTATTGTGTTGTCTCTTCTCTTGCTCTTTTATTTTTTTGTGCACAAGGTTGTGCACACACACTTGATGTAAATAGGTTTTATTATTTATGTTTTATTGTCTTTGTTTTTATTTAAGTATTTTTTTTATTTATATTTTATTTATTTATTTTTTACTACTTTTTTTTTTTATAGCACCAGGATCCTAGAGGAACGTTTTCATTTCGCTGTATACTTAATTATCCGTATATACGACAAAATAAAATCATCTTGATTGACTTGATTATCTCCTTATACAGTCTCTCTAGTATATTTTTCCATCCTCAGATGAAATACTGTAAAAATGTTCCAGCTGTGTTTGAACCGGATTCTTTTCCTTTCTCCTCAGACCGCCCCGGCGTTCCCAAGTGACCTCGGTGCATCGCGGCAGAACGGGGAGGAGCCTTGCTGTGGAGACGAATCGGACGCGACGACCACAAGCTCAGCGTAATTTTACACCGGGACACGAAGCTACGGCTTATCCTTCCACTTTACATCACACTTTACGATTGATATTGATGTTAACCTTTTGCGTGTTTGTGAAGGTCGTCCAATATGTCATTTCTAAATGTATGTTTTTTTGTTTTTTTTTTCCCCCAATTTTTTTTTTGTTTTTTTTTTTCAATTTATTTTCCAATTTTTTTAAATTTCTCCTTTAATAAAGTTAGATTTCTGAACTAAACAAACACAGGAATAATCGAAGCTTCGTCCTTGTCCCTCTTGTCTGGTCTGTATAGCTGAAACGAGGCGACAACTTTTTATTTTTTCTTTCCTTTCTTTCTTTTTAAATGACAGTGTTCCTTGCTTCATGACTTCTCTACATTACAGCTTGCGCCATTTTTTCTTTTTTTGCACAGCCTATTGTTCCTCACACAGATATGATATCTGTCTATATCCTGTACGAATATATTAATATTCCGGAGATATTTAAGCACATGATGTCTGCACTTTTTTTGTTCTTGGTCTAGTGATGCACTTTTTTTTTTTTTTTTTGAATCAAGTCTGTTTTTAGGGAGAAATCACAACAATATTTCCTAATGTTTGTAAATAAAACGGATCTACTATAAAATTTTAATTTAAATAGTTTTTTTTTTTTTTTTACCTTGTTGTCAATTTTTCTAAAGTCTGCCACTAGATGGTGCTGTGGTTGTCCAGATTTGTCTTTGTGAGCGATCCTGAATATCAGGGTTGCCAGATCAGCTAAATTTTTCCAGACCATGAATATAATGAACATCGTTTGCCTCAAGACGTAGTGATTATTTCAGAGAGATAAAACAAATTTCTCTGTGTATAAAGCTAGATTTTAAAATATGTACATGTAGAATTTATTGATCGCATTTATTCATCCAGGGTGTAGAAATCGACGTCTGCTTCAGCTGTTAACAAAGACAGGA
Organism: Hemibagrus wyckioides; assembly: GCF_019097595.1. Taxonomy (NCBI): domain Eukaryota; kingdom Metazoa; phylum Chordata; class Actinopteri; order Siluriformes; family Bagridae; genus Hemibagrus; species Hemibagrus wyckioides. Next base: position 16,653,507 of record NC_080735.1, on the reverse strand, counting down.
AGGCGTGGGGTCACGTTCTGATTGACCGCTACATTCTCAGATCACTGTTAGCAGGGATAGCTACAGGTCCTGTAATTATTGTGTTCCCAAAGTGCACTTTATTCAGTGAGTGATGTAGTGATTGTTAGCGCTTGAGCATATCTTGCCAGTGCCTTTAAAGCTCAACTCAAACCTTTTCCCTTACAGGTACGTTCGGAGCATTAGCTGCTGAAGCTGCGTGTTAAATTGCCGGTGTGTGAGTCAGCCAGGCATCGTGGCAGCAGCCTTCAATTTTGGACACGACCCCATGAGGGAGCGAGTTCTAGAAACCGTAATATTTTCCGTCCTGTTGGGGCGTTCAAGTGGAACAGCGAGCTGTAGAGATCTTGAGTAAGAAATTGTAGAATTTCACTGTGACTGTTCTAGTTTCTTGAGCTCCATCAGTCTGTTCCAGTGGATCGGTGAAATTTAGAAATTCTACGTAAAAATTTGACGCCTTTCGTTGGAAACTATGATGGGGAGATTCTAGAAGAATTCTCTCTCTTCATGTCCTGAAATGGGATGATTTTAGGATTCTTGTCTGATAACTCTCGAATTTTCCTGCCATTCGTTTGCATTCTTTAATAAATTTGCGAAATTTTGTGCAAGAATTCTAGGCTGCATCCCATATGACATAATACTCAGTAGAAAGGTTGCATCGTCTCAAACGGTATGCTATGCTAACCGGAAGTAAAAGCCATTTCCCAGTTGATTGCAAATGACATCCCATGTAACATGACGTTGTTGGCTTTAGAATATAAATATGGTGAACATTTTTTGTTTTAATGTTTAAGAGTAAATCAAAGCATGAGCTAATTTGAAAGACGGTTATCCACCTCAGCGATGTCTGCCATCTTGGAAAACCTCCCTCCAGCATCAGCACCTGGTAGACCCGCCCCTTTTTATGTTATGTAAGCAAAGCTGCGAGCGTTGAGTGCATGAAGTGTCCCAACATTTCCACACACTTCGCTCTATCTTTGTCTTTGCGGAAGTATGCGATCTGGGATGTTTGTTTTTGTTACAATGGATCACCAGATTCTGGAATTCTTTAACATTTTGTAGAAAGTTCCATTACAGTGCTGGGTTCGAATGGAGAAGTGAATTCTGGAAAAATTGAAGTGAATTTTGCAATTTTCCATGCTACCGGTGCCTTCAAATGGATTAAGTGAATTCTGACATCAATACACACAATGGAGTCTGACAACACTGCTGTCACTAGGCAACCTGGTAATCCAGGATGGACTCGTAAGCTAGCTAAGGATTAAAGGTCTGAAATGAAAGGCAGGCAATTGACTCGATGCCTCGTCGTCTTCGGTCGATACTTCTATCTCGACATGAAGGTATCTGTAAGGAAATGGAATGAGACGAGCTTCTACTCCATGTCACAAACTCTAAAAGATGAGACTAGTCCAAAACGTTTACTCTGCTGCAATGGTGTACAGATTCGCTTATGCGTGAAATTATGGGATGTGCAGCATGGGAGATGAACAGCAGTGTTTAAGTTGAACGTGACTCGTCCTTAAAAGGCAGTGTTTTGGTTTTGTCATAAAAATAAACATGCAGACACCAGAAATGAGACTGAACCATGGGAAACTGTGTGTTTTCCTCCGATTCTTGGTAACTTTCTAAGAAAAGGCTGATCATGATTATGACAATATACAGATACCGTCAACTGCTAACCCGATGTCCACGGGATATCTTATACTGGGAACCAGTTTTGTCTTGTAGCTCATGAACTCTTGAGCTTTGTGTAAATTTCAGCGCTGTGGTGAATCCCTCAAGAGACGAGCGTTCATGTGGAATCTGCACATAAACACGCAGCATTAAACTAGGGAGCGAGTGAAACCGGGTTCCAGGCAGAACACCAGACGCCAGAATCACTGACTTCCTGTGGAGTTTTATCTCACATGTCTGTAGTGAATTAAATATCCCAAGGCAAAGCTTTCCTCTGTTTTGTTCACGGGCATCCCCTGAAAACTCCTCCCTCATCCCTTCCTCGCTATTGAACGCAAATTTTTGAAACTTTTAACCATTTCCTGTTCATTTTTCTTCCATGAGGCTGTGAAGGTGAGAAGGTCAGCCTAGACGTCTCTATCCCCAGATACATTCCACCTCCTTCTGAGGGATCTCCAGATGTTCCCAGGGACCCTTAGGATCTCCGTTCGTTTCAGAGTCGAGGAGAAATGTAAAGATTTTCTTAAGGTCTTAATTAAAAAAATTTAATTTTGTATGACATTTGCATTTGAATCCTCAAATCTGATTGGTCAAAAGGTGTTGATTTATTTTCTCTAGCAGCAGCTCAGACTGAACGTTAATGCTCATCATTTCTATAGTAACGCCATGCACAGGGACCTGTATAATGGCTGAATTTAAGAAAATCTGTTATTAGACAAGTTTTCTGGAAGAAAATGTTCTAAATATTTGTGGAAGGAGTCTCCAGTATCAGAGAGTTGTATCATTCTGTTACACCGTGGGAAACTCTTCAGAATGGAGAAGTTTGTACTTTCTGGTTTATTGGTGAGATTATTGTACGTGTAATGAGTTTTGAGAGAGAGAGAAAAGAGAGGCTAGTCCAGAAAGAAGTCTTTATACATATAGCTGCTGTGATTATTATTATTTTTCTTTATCCCCAGATTATTACAGGACCTGCATCTTTAAGGCGTTTCGTATCGCTCTGTTTTTCACTAGCGTAACAACCTCAACCTTAACCCCGTGCATCTTCCTTCTGCTGTCTGGTTTTCATCTTGCTCATCCTCTCTTAGATCCTCACTCATACTTCCTTCAGTTCCTCTCCAAAAAAGGCATGAAAAGGAAGTGAGCGTAGTCGAGCGCTCGAGATGTGTGCCGTAATTCCTCCAAACGATTCAGCATTCCGTGCTACAGAGATTAATTTCTCGTATAATGGCATGTAGAAGAGAGTTGGATAAGTAAAAGGGTTGGAAAGGAAGTCGGATTGAATCATGTGTGCCCACAGGCACCACCTGCGATTTCCCTGTAGCTGCCAGAAGTCTTTAACTTTAACCCAATACCCTTTTCATCCTTTGGTCTTTTCCCTTGGCATTTAATCTCTTACTTTATCTCTGACCCCCTTTATCCGTTTATATGTTGTTTTTATTTTTCATTGCCCTTTCTTTAACAGCGCACTACAGCCTCTACACAGGAATACCAGATCATGACATGGGGGGGTCACTTTTCATTCTTTTTGACCTATTCTCTCCCCTGTGTTCCAGGAATCTAGCTCTCTTCCTCCCGAGTCCCTTGTGTGCCTGCTGGGCTTGTGGTCATTCTAAAATTCTCTCTCTTTACATCTCTATCCGAAGACAAGCATCCTACAGGCTGCTTGGGAAAAAGCCGGCTATGAGAATGCGCATTACCTCAGGGATATGCATATAAGCCATACTGAACTGCTTCTGAACCTCTGAAGTTGCAGATAAGACCTCTGTAGCTGTCCTCTGGGGGAAAATTGCTGGCCCTCAAGCATTCATAGCTCCACACGGATTAGCGAAATGGCTTCCTTATGTCACAAAGCTTTAAGGTTTTATTCGTCATGGGATTTTCCAAAAGTTTTCCCTTAATGAACTTACTAAATATATTCTGGAAGGGTTTTTTTTTTTTTTTCCAACGTAAACACAGTGCATTGCATTGTAAGAGGATAAAGAACACATTAGTGGATTTTTATGTTTTTTTTTTTTTTTTTTTATGAGATAGAATGCCCTGCAATTTCTGCAGTAGCATGGTGTTCAAATAGTGAATGACACCGAGGGCACCGAAGTTATTACCAGGAAGAAAAATGTATTGTTTGAGGTATTTGACATCAGTGTCACAGCTGGATTCAGAAGTGGGCAGCAGATGATGAAAAAATGATGGACTATAGACTTTAAGAGGCTTCCATTTCCCCCCCCCCCTAAAGTATCTTATTTGTAGTCATATAGGAAGCAGATACTTAGGGATGGTGATTGCTATTTAAAATAAAATAAAAATTAAATTAAATTAAATTAAAATAACTAAAATGGATTTAGAACTGTTCGGTGTAGTGGGCAGCTGCCTGAACAGTTATGAAAAAAAGATGGACTGTAGACTTATAAGGGACTTCCTTTTTCCCTCTAAACCATCTATAAAATAAAATAAAACGAATTAAAATAAAAAATAATTAAAATGAATTAAAATAAAAAAAATTAAAGTAAAATAAAATTAATTAAAATAAAAGGAACTAAACTACAATGAACTAAAATAAAATAGAGTTCCTGTGAAAAAATTAGGCTTGTTGGTGAGTGTACTGTAAATATCAAGAGTTTTATGTCTCATTTGGAAAAATATCATTGCCAATATTCCAGCATTGCATCGTCGCTAAAAATACCTTCTTTTTTCCACCAGTGCACAATGTGACACCCCATGGCAAGTCACACAAGCAGCGATCTTTGAGTTTTCTGCCTCCAAGCTAAAGTGAAGGCTTCAAATCTTCTTTATTACTTATAACAGGAGCAGCGTTCAGTTGCAGCAGTTAACATTGCCACCTTTGGCATCTGGTTCAATCCGGAGCTTGTATTCCAGTCTGTGTGGAGTTTTGCACAGGTTTCCTCTGGGTGTCTAAAACCTGGTACCACCATCACGCTCACACTGAGTCACTTCTTCCCAAATGAATTCTGCAGTTCTTCCTTTATCCTACGGTGAAACATTTCTATTCCCTTATTTCTATTATTGTACAGTGCCACAAAATTTGAAAAAACACAATTATATAGGATGTTCTAGAGAATTCTGGGTACAAACTCTGTTTCAGCATGACGACGCTCCTGAGATCCATCAAGACATGGTTTGAAGGTGAGGGTTGGACTGGAAGATCTCAAGTGTCCTGCACAGATCCCAGACTCAACTATACTGAACACCTTTAAGATGAACTGGAGCTTCATCATCATCCCAACATCAGGGGTCTGATCTCAGTAATGGTCTTGTAGCTGAATGAACATAAATCTCCACATCCATGCTCCAATATCTAGTGAAACAACCTCACAGGGAGGAGAGGAGAGGAGAGGAGAAAGGTATCGGAAGAGAATGGGAGAGGAGAGTAGACAAAGGGATGAGAAGATAAAGGATGAGAAGACGAAGGGACAAGATGAGATGAGAAAAGAAGAGAAAGTGGAGCTCATCATAACAGCAATGAAAAAATAAATCTGGAATAGGATGTATACAGTCATATACTACGCTGGAATCTCGGTGTACACAGATTGAGCTGTTAAGCGAAGGATTTACCGGCTTTGTCTAGACACTCTGAGAACAGAAACAGACAGAGGAGTCAAAAATCCATTAATAGCATCCATATCTTCCAGCAGCATCCACGTTTAACGACAGTCCTGACAAGCTTTCATCAGGATAACCATGTAATTCTTGGTGTGTGAGAGAGAGAAAGAGAGAGAGAGAGAGAGTATAGCGAGAGAGAGTGTTTTTGACTTTGAGTCACTTTGGGCCACTTCTTTTTCTCTCAGCAGGTGGTTCATTATATCCAAAAAGAGGAACATCGTCCCACTCCTCCTCTGGCTTGCTCTTCCTTCTCCTCCTTGGGGCTCTCATATTGTGAACGCTGACGGTATCTGAGCTCTCTGAGTGCTGTGCTGTTGATATGCAGATCAGGAAAGCTAAATGTCAAGGAGGTCGTTTTGAGGAAATGTATTTAAATATATGGTGATTTATTGTGTTGTTATGCCTTCATTCCAACTTAATATATGACCGGATGCATAATGGAGCAGGAGATCGGGAACGTCGGAAGAAGCGCGTCCCCCGACGAGCGGGAAATGTGGAAACGTTTGCAAATGGAACAATTGTATAGGATTTACTTTGCAGTTTATTGCTGCTTGTTTATAGATTGCGTGGGTCTGGTACCTGATTGGCTGAAACACAGAGCAGGTTTGGGTTTACGCTCAGGACGAGGCTCTAAATCGAGACGGTTTGTCAGCAGGACAGCGCCTCTGGGACAACTCAGGTTGCGTCTCATTGTAGAGATGTCAGATTTTTAGTGGACGTGGAGGAGGAGGATGAGGAGGAGGAGAAAGAGAGAGACGGTGAAGGGAGATGACAGGATGACAGAGATAAGAGCTGGTGGGTGGATACTGAAAAAGAAGAAGTCTTCACTGATTGTGACCCAATGAACACTTAATAAATAAAAAAAACATCCATCATCCTATTCCTGTTTCAATTTAGCTTTCTGTTTTTCTTCCTCCTTTTTCTTTCATTGCTCTTTTTTGGTTTCAGTCTCTTTAATTTTCTCTTTCAATCTTACTTTCATTTTTTGTTTCTTTAGATGCTTCCCCTTTCTTCCCTTTATTTTCTGTCAATATTTTAACTATTTTATTTTTTTTTACTTTTTCCTTTCTTTATTTTGTTATTCAGTTTTATTTCTTTCTTTATGCTGTCTGTCTATCTCTCTTTCTTTATTTCTTTTTTATTAATTTCCTACATTTTATTTCTTTGTTCCTTCTTTCTTTCTTTCTTTCTTTCTTTCTTTCTTTCTTTCTTTCTTTCTTTCTTTCTTTCTTTCTTTTTGTTTTTTATTTTATTTTTAATTGTCTTGTTTTTACTCTTCCTTTAATTTCCTTTTAATTGTTTTTTTTATTAGTTTAAGTTTTCCTTCATTCATTTATTCATTCTATTTTAATATATTTTTTACATTCTGGTCTCTTTTTTTAAAAAAATTTTCTTATTATTGTCTTATTTTCTTGTCTTTTATTCTTCCTTTAATTTTCTTTCTTTCTTTTATTTTAAAGTTTGTCTTTTTTAATTTTTTTTTCATTATTTTAAAATTTCATTCATTCATTCTATTTTTAACTTTCAATATTCTTGCCTTTGTTAGTTCTTTCTTTCTTTCTTTCTTTCTTTCTTTCTTTCTTTCTTTTTAAAGTTTCATTGTCTTTTTTTAATTCACCCTTTAATTTTCTTTTTAATTTTTTTTTAAAATTATTTTAAAATTTCATTCATTCATTCCATTTTTAACTTTTAATATTCTTGCCTTTATTCATTCTTTAATTTTTCTTTCTTTCTCTCTCTCTCTCTCTCTCTCTCTCTCTCTCTCTCATGTACATACTCCTCCATCCATCCTTCTCTTCAGGGCGAAACTAAAACAGCTTCATCCTTAAATCACATTTCCTCCGATCAGCTTGATGAATGGAAGAGTCAAGAGTTTACCATAACCATTAATACAGACAAGAGCTCTGTTTACATCCTAAAGGTCACGCGAGTAATCCATCAGGGTCGGAAATGTTTCGGCGTATAATGACTCTGGATGTAATGAAAACACGGCTGATATTAATATCCGAATTCCACGGGGGTACAGTCCAGACAGGTTTTATGAAAAGGAAAAAAAAAAGCCTGTTGCAACTACAAGAAAGAAAGCCTTTTGTAAGCGTTTTTTTCCTCTCTTGGTGATTGAACCCATTGTGTTTGAGCCGCGTGTGTTTGATTCTGTGATGAAAACAGGCTAAAAATAAGAGTCACATCGCATGACTCACCATGCTAAAGTCTGAGGCACTCTTTTTCCCTCCCTTTATTTTTCCTTCTTTTTTTCTGAGCTGTATGATTTCACGGTGATGGACGAGAAGTGTCATGCTCATTTGCTATTGTTTTCTCCATTTTAGGAAAGTGCTTTCTGGGCTATTTCTGTTGTAGCCGTGTGTGAAAGTTTCCTCAGTTTTCCCTCAGCATGCCCAAAGCTCTGTCATGTCTGAAGATTTTGCAGTCGCTTCTGTCATAACTTCTGTCATTCTGTCTCTTACAGCTTTATATTTATATACATTTACATAATGTTTTCTGTCAGGCCTGCTTTTCTTGCACATTTACATCTTCGTCTTCGCCTTTTCCCTTCAGGGGTGGCCACAGCGAATCATCTCTCTCCACCTATCCCTATCTTCTGCATCCTCAACACTTGCATCCACTAGCTTCATATCCTCATTTATTCCATCCATATACCTCCTCTTTGTCCTTCCTCTTTGCCTCCTGCCTGGCAGCTCCATGTCCAACATTCTCCTACCAATATACTCACTCTCCCTCCTCTGGACATGTCCAAACCATCTTAATCTGGCCTCCATAACTTCGTCCACCAAACGTCCAACATGATCCGTCCCTCTGATGTACTCGTTCCAAATACTGTCCACTCCCAAAGAGAACCTCAACATCTTCAGCTCTGCTACCTCCAGCTCGCTTCCTCAGTGACGCTGCCTCTAAACCACACAGCATGGCCGGTCTCACCACTGTCTTGTACCCCTTCCCCTTGATTCTTGCTGATATTTTTCTAGCACATCCTGGCACATTTACATACCACCTCTAATTTTGTGTGTGTGAGTGTGCGTCATTTTCCACATTCTCATAATGAAACACATACAGTACATGAAGCCTTACCAGGCGCTCGGGTCTTATTCCGCTCTCTAATAGATCATTTATTTTCCTTTCATTGGTTTTTGACTCATCTCTGAATAACAGTGGTGACACTGGGCCTCATTTAAAATTCCAATAATATGCAATCTGTTCTATTCATACAGCAAGAGAGAGAATAAAATGAAGAAGAAGAAGAAAAAAAAATGGTGCAAATGATCAGATTTTCCCGCTCTTCAAAATGAGGGCTAATCTCATTGACCTGGGTCAAATTACAGGTAATGCTTAACTAAATCCTTTGACATAAAACTCTCAGAAATGGGAATAGCACAAAATTGTTAGGTGTTTAAAGCTTTTCAATAGAGTCCTGAACGCTGTTGCTAGGCGACTGGAAAACTTATTACTCCCACCAAACCCTAGCTAATCTGAGGCTGAGAAGATTTTGTTAGCTAGCACACAATCAAGGGTTTTTTATTTTGTTTTTCTGAGTAGAAAACTGTGACCGTACTGTTAGAAATGCCAATATTTACACAAGATATGTTCTTAAATTAGTAAGAAAAGACACTATGTAAAATTTAGCCCCACAATATGGAGAAACGTGGATATAAAAGAACTTCTTTAGTGGTGAATCACACAATCACTCCATTTATCTATTAAACTATAAATAATACTAACATTTACCTCAGATCTGTTGTTTAAAAACTAAGAAAACACTTTGAATGACTAAAATCACACTCTAATCTAACAGTGTGCTTGAAAACATTGTTGCTGGATCGCTGCACATTAACTATCTCTGAGACCGAAGATTTTCCTAGCTTGCACGTTACTATGAAATCTTATGACACGAAACTGTAAATGATACCAATATTTACCTCAGATATGTGTTTACAATACTAGGGAAATCTTATAACCCAAATTTAAGAGTGTAGTTGAAAGCATTGATGCTAGGCAGCTGGATAGCCGCACATAAACTAGCTCATCCCTGAGACTGAAGATTTTCCTATAGCTTACCATTAAATCTTATGACACACAACTGCAAATTATACCAATATTTACCTCAGATATGTTGTTATAATACCAAGAAAAAACTTTGTAAGACAAAAATCACACTCTTATTACACTTAGCATTGAACACAATCATTGAGATTGAAGTTTTTCCTAGCTAGCACATTACCATCAGAAAAAGTACCTCTATATGGAAAATAACACTTATTACACTTAGCATTAAACACAACTGAACTTCTGTGTGCTACACAATATGAAGAATTCTTCTGAGGTTGTGAAAAACACCAAATTTGATGTATTAATTTATTTTTAAAAATAAAAAAAGTCCAGAAAAACAACACAAAATGTATGCGGATCAACCACATTTACCTCAGATATTACTTGTGGATTGTGCTTGTGGATACTGCTGGAAGCTGTAAATCTATCTATCTATCTATCTATCTATCTATCTATCTATCTATCTATCTATCTATCTATCTATCTATCTTATATTGTTAAAAGACTAGAAAACACTCTCTTCAAGCAAGCTAGCTAGATTTTGCTAGCTAGCAAATGTTTATCGACAGTATACTGTAAAGAGAGAATGATGGGGGAAATGAGGCAAAGCACTGAGGAATAACTTGCCTCAGTTATTAATAATAATTTGCCTCAGAAAATGTTCTTGAGAACACTGTTGCCAGGCAACTGGAAATTATCTTGCATTTAGCATGAACTAGCTAATCTGTGAGGCTGAAGATTTTTCTAGCTAGCACAAAACCAAAGTCTTTTTTCATAAATTGAAATGAAAAAACTTTAGGAATACCAACATTTACCTCAGATGTTTGTTAAACTACTAAGAAAATGACACTTTAATGTTTAGCATCTAACACATATTAACGTGTCTGCCTTATTGATAAACACTAATTGTATCGTATCTCGTTAAATATCACTTCAGATATGTAAATAATACAAAAGCAAGTACACATTTTAAACACATTTGTTTACAAAGCCTCAGTAGTTCTTGCTGTTAGGTCATTTGCAGTAGCTGTGGGAGGTTCAGGCCGTTTAGTTAATAAATCTTTGGTCCCCTGAAGGGTTCAGGTGTATGAGGCATTGTGTTCGAGGTAATAGCCTCATGCTGGGCCTTATGGACAACAGAGTTGCACAGATTTTCAGTACATGAGCTTCAGGGCGTAGGTCTATGCTTACTAACTGTTTAGTCAGCTGCAGTGGTATACAGCACTCTTGCAAATTATAGAATGGACATATGGAAAAGTTGTGTGTGTATGAACAAATGTTGCCAGCAAAAGTAAGTGGATTGTATATTATGGATTTTGGTAATACTGGGTTGTCCTCACACATAATAACACCATTTTGGGTTTCAATCCTCTGTGTTTGCAGCTGAACCCGCCTTTTTCTTTTAGCCGGGTTTGTGGTTTGCTGGTCGATGTATTTTTCTAGAAATTCCTTCGTGTATGTCATGGGTTTCTTCAGGCACGCCATGGAAAGTTTGTGACTTCAGCCTGCATTCAGGCTTTCCGTTTGTACAGTGAAGCTGCATTAATTAGTATTAGATGATGGTGTAAGTGGATCAGGATTGGCTTTCGGGCTATTCTAGCAGAAATAAATAATTGGGCACTTAGTTAGATGATGTTTTTTGAGATTAGTGGTCCACCAGCTCTGGACCTGGACTGAGGCCACAGTGCTTTATCACATCTGATCCTTCAGTTCATTCTTCCTGAGTATTCGTGGGTGTGTTGAATCTGGACTGGATGACTGACCATATCATTGAGGATGTTTTCATAATAATTGGGTTTTTAGCAGCAAGGTTTTCAAAATGTACACATTCAAAACTATGATTAAACAATTAAACCTACATACAGTACTTCTGTTATTAGCACTAGAGTGGAAGTGGCACTTGGGGCAATTTTTTATTTGGTTAAAGTGAGACAATGTGAACTAGCAAAAAGCTGAATATTACTGTCCTGGTATTTTTTATCACAGAAAATTGTGTTAATTAACGTTGAGATAAAAAGAAATCACTGCCTGAAGCTAGTTTGATGCATTTCTGTGTTCATTAAACTCTCCTAACAATGTCTATATTGTTTAAAGTTGTCTATTGTAAAAATGTATTGGAAACATGTCCCTGCTGTTTTGTGATCAGTGTTTGCCTGATATACAGAACAAAATATTCACATACACAATACATTGCTAAGATTTTAGTCTAAATTTAACCCTGGTAATGTAACTATGTAAAGCAGCATCAGTTATCATCATCACTAACGTTATATTAGCTTTCAAAAGGAGAACAACATAACGTCTAGGTCATCCTGGGTTCTTTACTCAACTTCAGCTTTTACGCTTCCTCTTTTTTGTTAACGTTTAGTTGCTACTTCCAAAAACACGGTTCTTTTATTAATGCTTTTGATTCTGGTTTCACAAAAGGCTGTTCAGATAACACAGCCGTGTGGAAAGGACGATAAGGAAGTGTGAAAACAAGCTCTCAACTGTCTTTAATAGCAACTGTTTCATTTTATGTCAAATGCTTTATTCTATAATACTAGTTTTCCTCTATGGCAAACACTTTCTCAATTCTCACAAGCTTTTCCCAGAGGCCCAAAAATTGAGTTTTCTCCTGTTTGGTTGTGTTCATGTTCAGTATTGAATGTCTTTGTCATGTTTCACTCCACAGTGGTGCTTAATATGAAGCTCATATGAAAGTAAACACTCGGGGATTTAAAAATTTGTAGTTTTTCATAAGTATTTGTTTTTCACTAGCCTACTAGAGGCAATATATTCATAGAAAAGCTCCAAAAAACAAAAAAAACTAGCACACAAATGTTTCCATCTTCTAAGAAAATGTTGATATCAAACCCATTTCTTCTCTCTGAGATGCCCCAAGTGATTCTTCATAAGCAGCTAAAATTTGAAGGTGTTAAAATTCTGTGTAAGGTTTTCCAACAGAGATAAAACACACGTCTCGCACTGAAGGCCAACAGAGTCCTGACTCACAGAGATAAATTCATTCATTTGTTTATACTTGTTTCTTCAGGTCCCATAAGACCATTTCCAGTAGTGTACTAGTAAAAAGAATTAATAAAAGAAAAATAGCGGCTGGTGAATGAACAAATGTTTATATCTACATTAATTTACATAATTTACACTGTGAACATTACATGTAACATTAATTGAAATATTAAATGAATGAGAAGAAACATCCTCATCATGGCACCTGTTAGTGGGTGGGATATATTGGGTAGCAAGTGAACATCTGGTCCTCAAAGTTGATGTGTTAGAAGCAGGAAAAATGGACAAGAGTAAGGATTTGAGCGAGTTTGACGAAGGGCCAAATTGTGATGGCTAGACCACTGGATCAGAGCATCTCCAAAACTGCAGCACTTGTGTGGTGTTCCCGGTCTGCAGTGGTCAGCATCTATCAAAAGTGGTCCAAGGAAGGAACAGTGCTGAACCGGCGACAGGGTCATGGACGGTCATAATGTTATGCCTGATCGGTGTATATGTCTATATCTATATGCTTTGTTATCCTTATTTATTTATTTTACTTCTTACAGATATAAATATGATGCTGTGACAGGTTTACAATCGAGAAAAGACGGCCGTTATTGTTATCTTCATCACTTCAGAAGCATCACTGTGGCTTTGCTGTAGTTCAAATGTCAACTGTTATGCAATAGTACAAAAGGAGCCATATTATAATTATGGTTGACGTGGTTTTTCCATTTTTTTTCCTAACCAAAAACCGATGGTTTGTTGTCATAAGGGTCCAGTGACTGATAATCAATTGGAGCAACAAGCAGAAGAGGTGGGGTTTTTTTTTGTTTTTTTTCCATCCTGATTTTTGAAGTTAATTAAATTTTCTGGGAATAACACATACTTGGCTTTTGCTCCTCATTCTCGTTGGCCAGCAGCCCGGAAGATGCCTCGGCAAACCCGAGAGAAACTCCAAATTTAGTCAGTCATAAGGTGATTTCTGCTTTTTCTATGGGAAGCTATAGCTTTTTTTTTTTTTTTTTTTTCCTTTTCTGCTGAAGAAAACACAAGAAGTTATATCATGAGATGCTGCTGTTTTGGAAATGTCTTTCATTTCGTCTCCTTGGACAGACACGAATGTATCGTTTCTCTTAAATGAGCTGCAAAATATGTGCTGCAAAAATTGCGGTGGCTTCTGCACGACATCTAAACCCGAGCGTTTTCGCTACATATAATTATATCGTTTAAGGGTCCGCCTGTGCGGTCTCGCCAAAAGGCGAAACTATAAATTATGATGCTTTTTTGTTAGGATTGCAGAAGTTATTTGCATGCATCCAAGCCACGTAATTGTGCTGCTTCAAGCCAGTGGGGATTGTGTAGTTTGTAAGTTCAGACTTGTGAACGTTTTCGCATCAGGCCTGGCACAAATGAGGTTTAGTAAATGGCTCGGATTCTTTTCCCAGCTTAGTGTTTCACCTGGCTGTGTGTGTGTGTGTAAAACTGGACAGGCTTTGAGTTGCTTCACGGTCAATGGACCACCAACCAACCGCAGCCTCCTGGGTGGTCGTCATAGAAACAACAGCACGAAGGAGGCAGTCAACAGAGGGGAGGACAAAAAGGTATGTTGATGACTCATTGTATAGTGTGTGTGTGTGTGTGTGTGTGTGTGTGTGTGTGTGCGCGCGCAAGTATTCCTTTGAGATCTTTCTTATTGACTGTTCCATGAAGGATTAAGCCAAGTTTCCCCTTGGTTGATTAGAAAAGGAGGAGGCTTTGTTTAAAGGGCTGTCATGATGAAGCAGCGAGAGATAGGAGCAAATTTAGCTCTTTCCATCCACAGAGAGACGACTGAACAGCAAGCAAAAGTCTTTTTCCCATATCAAGCCTTCGCTCTCTTCACTGTATTGCTCCTCCTCCTCCTCCTCCTGTTCTTCCTCCTCCATAATCTTACAGCTGGTTTTCTTTTCATCAACTGGTTGAATGTCCCGTTTTTCCTTTCTCGTGGGCCGGCAAAAATGACAAAACACCTGTTTCCAGGCAATATTCTGTTGCAGTATAATACACAGCATGCAGGAAACAGATGGGTTTCTATTTCATTAGCATGTCTGTTTTGAGTGCTGATGTAATAGAAATTCTCCTCCTTCCGTCTGTACTGGAGTTCCAGCATCTGCTGAATCTTCCTGAGCTCATTTTGATCTTTAAACGCTAATACCGAGTGGAAAACTCAAAGCCAGACCGCTTTGATGTTCGTCAGTCAACCCGAGCGTCGCTCGAGGGTCCCTTCGATAATTTCTGAGCTGCTTAAAAAGGATCCACTCGGAATGAGATACCCCTGGCTTTAGTCAAAAAGTGATCCCATGAAGCATCAGTACAGAAACCAACCATTTTATCATTATTTCTAGTTATAAAATTATCACTGATTAATGATTAAGCATTAATTATTAAGTATCTATCCTGACTTTTCAGACATTCAAGTTGTTTAACACCCCAACCATTAATAATGTTCGACAGGAGCATCATCCCCCCCAGACCCACAGAGTCCAGAACCTTTTTAGCACACCGTGTTCAGTCCATGAAGGTTTTACTAATTAGCTGAGGTTCAAAAACGAGCTCCGACTCTGTAGTGCGTCTGCCCTCGACTCCTCTGTACCCTTCATCGCTGCTTTATACCTTGTGAAGTGATCCATAGCATAATTAAGTGAAGAAGATTAGAGCAAAAAAAGCAGCCAGCTGTTAAAGGAGACAAATTGAGATTTTGTATTCATGGGACATTAGGGGAATGTGTTCGCTCTTCAAAATCAAGGCGTCGATACGGATGTGTAAAAAAGGTGGCATAACTTTGTTAGCCAAATTTGTTGTTCCATCATTAGACTGCAGGTCATTTCATTTCAGTGTTCATTTCAGTTTGAACTGCAGGTTGAAAATGACACACTGAATGGAGTCATGTGATGTTTGTTTATTTATTTATTATAAAAAAATAAATTAATTAATAAAAAATAATAATAAAAATAATAATAAAAATAAGAATAATAAAAATGTATTTATTATGAATGAATGAATGAATGAATGAATGAATGAATAAATGAATAAATAAATAAATAAATAAATAAATAAATAAATAAATAAATAAATAAATAAAACCTAAGGCCTAAATCGTGTAGTGTATTTGGGTTAGATAGAAAAATATTATTAACCCTTAACTGAGATTTCTCATCTCATCTCATCACATCTTATCACGTCTCATAATGTCTCATCTCATCACATTACATCTCTCATCTCATCACGTCTCATCACATTTCAGCTACCTCATCTTATTTGATCTCGTCACAACTCATCACGTCTCACCAAGTCTTATCACATCTCACTGTTTCTCATCACATCTCACCAAGTCTCATCACATCTGTTATCACGTCTCACAACGTCTCTCATCACATCTTATCGCTTCTCATTGTCTCTCATCACATCTCACCAAGTCACATCTCATCTCATCTTGTGAAATCTAATCGCATCTCATCATGTCGCTCATCACCTCTCACCACATCTCATCTCTCATCACATCAGATCACATCCCATCACGTCTCATCACAGCTCTAATCACATCTCGTCTCATCTCTCAACCCTCATCTAATCTCATCACCTTTCATCTCATCTCAAAATGTCTCATCACTTCTCATCCCATGATGTCTCACCACATCTCATCTCATCTCATCTCATCTCATGACATTTCCGCATGTCTCCTCATGTCTCATCTGTTATCTCATGATGATGGTGGGTTTGAATTTGCATTATACAGTAAATATGTATCCTGTAAATGATTACTTAACAACTAACCACTGTTATTATATTTCTATTAATTGCACATTTTGATTATATTCACATCTACTCATATATTCATATCTACTCCATATCTGTTGTAATCATAGCTTCAGTACTGAGACCTGGATAAAGATTTACCTGGAAAGCTCTTAAGTATTCCTTTAAAAGATTATCCATTCCTGTACTACATTATATTCTTAATAAATCTCCTTGGGCGAGTTTACATGATTTGGCTTCATGCTTCTCTCTAGTGTTTGACGCAGAATGCCTTTGTTAGACTCTGAAACATCTGACTGTGGAGCACAGAGCGTCCTCTGTTCTGACCTCGTGCAGGAGAAGCTCGGGGTGGTGTGTGTGTGTATCTGTGGGAGGAAAGTCCCGTCGGATTCAGGGTATTTCCTAACCATGCCAGACCGTTCAGTACACTATCACACGGACTTTATAATCCTCATCCTCTTTTATCCTTCTGACAAAACAGAGAGAGAACTTACAGAAGGTCACTGTGCTTTAGGCTTTGGATATTTAGGTCATGACTGTTCTCTTCCTGACTCGGATTCTCTGCGAGCTTACACGTGACTGTTCTGCACAAATGAAACATCCAAGAAGGTCTGAGTCTGTGTCTAACTCTGTGGAAAAGGGTTCGATTTATCTTCCCTGGATGGGGGTCAAGAGAGGCAAAGTGGGAGGAGCCTACTCTGTCAATCACAGTGGCACTAGCCACATATGACCGACTGTGTATGCGGAAGAGGGTGGATAACGCTTTCATTGGAATGTGTTACCCTGCCCTGTGATGGAGCACGTCCCATCACCCCACGTTGATGACCGCTTCATTGTGAACAGTGCCCTGTGGAACCGGATGATGAATGCCACTCAACTCCAGGCACATTTAAGGGAAGTGAAAGGCACCCAAGTGTCACGTCAGACCACTCGAAACCGTTTACATCAGCGTGGTCTGCGTGCTAGACAACCTGCAAGGGTACCTGACCACACCACCAGGCACAGGCATCATCGTTACGTTGGACGAGGGACCAGTGGGCCTCAGTGCTGTTCTCTGATGAATGTCGATTCACGTTGAGCAGAAATGATGGCCGCCAACGATGTTGGAGACGTCAAGGAGAGCGCTATGCATCAGCCACTGTTGTGGTGGTGTTACAGTCTGGGCAGGTGTGTCTACTCAATACAGAACTGCCCTACATCTTGTGAATGTCTTCCCTTATTTACAAAGCGGAAAATTCAAACCAGTGTTTATTTTCTGCATTCAATTTTATTTATTCCCATGAAGGCTGCCTCATCTTGTGCTCCATATATTACTGTGGCAGAGAAGTGCAAAACAAGATAACAAATCCAAAAACACAAAAACAAATCAGACAAACCAGAAAAGAGGGGGTATAGTTTATGATAGAATTCTTACCACTGATTGGACGAGACATCTGTCACTTAGGATATACAGGAAGTCCAGCAGGCTGCAGCAGTAGAAAGTGGATTGGTGTGTGTATGAACACAGCTCTAGCGCTCCTTACATCCTTTAATCTGGAATAATTTAGTCTTCCATACATTCCAGGTGTGTTTTTAGAGATCTTATGCCACAATACGCTATCAGTATATCCGAAATCTTGGCATATGAACCTCTTTCCTTAAAGTAGCATTGAATGAATTCCATTTTCTTATAAATATATATATATATATCTATATAATGTATATTTGCTATCGAGTAATATGGTTTAAAGTGAAGGCAGAACTCCACAAATGTACAAGAAATAAAGTTAGATACACAATTTCCTACTACTTGCATATCTTGAGTGACAGATGTCTCGTCCAATCAAAGGTAAGAATTCCATTCGCAAACAATACCTACCTTTTCAGATTTGTCTGAATTGTCCTTGTTTTTTCTGATTTGTTATTTTGTTTTGCACTTCTCGGCCAATATAGAGGCAATCCATCGCCGTATCATATGCTTTTATTCTGTTAAGTGTTGTACTTTTTCATATCATTTTTACTCATTGCTTTGTTATTGGATTTTCCAGAGAAATACAAGTTCCATTTTTTTTATAAATCAAAGTCGTCCACTTTGAAAAATCTTCCCTCATAAGCAATAAACAGTGAGATATATATACGCCTGGAAGCCAGACTCCTGCTTTATAACCTTTTGTTACCCTTTTGGTTCTTTCCCAAGCCATGCAGTAACCGATGATGAATATTTACAGATGCTGTCTAAAGGTGATGAATATTTATAGAGCGATCGTTCCTGCTTGGCAATCCGAGCTCTAGATTAGACTGTCGTATGCAAACACACAGAGGCAGAGCTGGCCAACAAGCTGCTTACCTGCAGAGGGAAACTCGAGGACTCCAAGAATAAATTGGACCGGAGACATCAGATGAAAGCATGATGAACATATTTTCCTGCAATTTCTATAATAATGTATTATTTGGGGATGAGAGTAAAAGGCTAACAAAATAATAATGAGGCAAAATACTATCCAAGGCTCTCATATGCTTGCTTTGTAATAAACCCTGTCTAATATGAAAGGAATAAATAATAAATAATAATAATAATAAGAAGAAGAAGACAAGCAACTATTTTAATGGTAAATGTTTGTTCTTATTTGTAGGGACTTTTTATAAGGAAAAAAATTTTTTTCTTTCCTTTTGTTTATTGATTATACACCAAACAGGCATAACATTATGACCACTGAGAGGTGACGTGAATAAGACTGAGTATCTCCTCATCATGGCACCTGTTAGTGGGTGGGATATATTAGGCAGCAAGTCAACATTTTGTCCTCAAAGTTGATGTGTTAGAAGCAGGAAAAATGGACAAGAGTAAGGATTTGAGCGAGTTTGATGAAGGACCAAATTGTGATGGCTAGACCACTGGATCAGAGCATCTCCACAACTGCAGCTCTTGTGGGGTGTTCCCGGTCTGCAGTGGTCAGTATCTATCAAAAGTGGTCCAAGGAAGGAACAGTGATGAACCGGTGACAGGGTCATGGACGGACCAAGGCTCATCGATGCACGTGGGGAGTGAAGGCTGGCCCGAGTGTTGTGCTGTATACCTTACTTATCATAGGAGATTATTAGAAATAAAATTATAACAACAAATTGTTGTTTTTGAAGCATTAAGCATTCTGTTAAGCTGTTTCCTTTAACCCTTTGGACTTATGGGATATTTTCAGTCAGTATAGCCAAACCAATGAATTTATCACTGAGATTTTGATATACCATAAGTTTGTCTGCTTTTTAGAGGTGTGTTTTTCCCTCTGTTGGAGAACCGTACACTGAATTTTACTGGTTGAAGATCACATTTGAGCTGCTTCTGAGATGAACAAGCATTTGGAGCATCTCAGAGAGCAGAAATGGGTTTGATATCAACGTTTACTTCAAACATTTGTGTGCTAGTTTTTGTTTTCTATGAATATATTGCCTCTAGTAGGCTAGATAAAAACAGTAATACTTATGAAACACTAGAAATTCTTAAAGTCCTGAGTGTCTGCTTTCATATGAGCTTCATATGAACCTCCACTGTGGAGTGAGACATGACAAAGACATTGAATGCTGAACATGGTCACAACAAAACAGGAGTAAACTCCATTTTTTTGGCCTCTGGATAAAGAGTTAAGATATCAAATGTTTGCTCCTGTGGAAGTCTGTAGTATTGGAATGAAATTCTAACCTCTTCTAACCCCAAATCTTGTAACTTACTTACTGTAAGCTTACTTATCGCTCTGGATAAGGATGTCTGCCAAATGCCAGAAATGCCTTCTATTATCCTTTGCTTAAGGTCACTTTGGATTAAAGCATCTGCTAAATGATTAAACATAAATCTAATGTAAATGTGGTGATATCCAATCATTATTTTGGTTTGTAAGCTATGTTTTAGAATGTCCGTTTCGAAAAGTCGTCTTCTCTCGGTGATAAAATTCAACCATCATCCTTAATATTTTTAGTTTTGCCCTTGCAGTGTAACTAAACTGATGTTCCTGTAATGCTTCAGTGTTTGGGAACTGATGCTGATGACAGATGGAGGGCCACAGCTGTTTTTCCCTCTTGCCTTCAGTCACACACACACACACACACACACACACACACACACACACACACACTCGCCTATCCTGATGCAAACATTCATACAATGGCTAAAGGGGATAAACTCTGAGGCCGTATGTCAGGGACCTAAAGATATCTTGCTTGATATAACCAGAGAGAGAGAGAGAGAGAGAGAGAGAGAGAGAGAGAGAGAAGGATGGAGGGGGAGAGAGAGAGAGAGAGAGTGTGTGTGTGTGTGTGTGTGTGCTTTCAATTCTCACTAATATCTAAAAATAAATGTGATAAAATGTGAATAAATTTAATCTTTGTGAAAAAATAAAATAAAATAAAAATTTGTGGTAAAATTATGAAAATAATAATTGAATAAATTATACAGCATTCTCAATGAGTGTAGATTTAAATTCTACAGCCATTACTCATGATCTTAATGTTAGTAAATTCACACTGGATTTTTATTATATCCTTCATTATTTTTCTTCATGCTTTTTTAGCGTCCATTTGCGTTTCCCTGATCGACTGCTCCATCCATCTTTCCGACTCCTCTCTGTTCCCACTCCTTCTCCAGATGGTGTAAAGAACTTCCCCTAAACGTCTGAACATCTTCACCCTACGTCCAAAAACCAGCCTCTTCCTGAAGATCTTGAACTAGCACTTTAATTAAGCAGAATATGTGTTTCTCTCAGCTTTTCTTACTGTATTGCCTCCCGAGAGTTTTGTTCAGACTGATGGTGTCCTTCACCTCATGACCTTGTGACCCAGTGTCAGGATGTGTCTTTAGTGACAGAACACTTCTGTATTAAAAGTGGGATAAAAGCATCTGTTGAATTAAAATAATAAATTAATGCATTTATTTTATTCTTTTTTTTATTTAATTTAATTTAATTTATTTATTTTTTAATTTATTTTTCTGTAACATTCTGACTCACACAGTAGTCTGTATGTATGTATGTATGTATGTATGTATGTATGTATGTATTTATTTATTTATTTATTTGCCATTTTTGGAAGGAGTCTCCAGTGTCAGCGCTTTATAACCAACCTAAAGCTGTAACCTGTCACTGTTCCACTGTAACAAGACAAGATGCATTTTTGTTTCCATGGTAACTTCAAGAAGGGGGGAAAAAAACCACCTGGTAAAAGAAGCATTGTTTGTAACATAATCAGTAACAGGACCTCCATTAACAATTTTATAAATGAATAAAAGGTATGATTTTATTTTTAATTAATATACGAGGAAATCGCTGTAGTTTAAGAGGAATAAACCACTTCAGGGTGTGCTGTTATAGGAAAATAATCAATAACACACCTCAAGTGTGTAATTCCTTATGTAATAAAGAATGAAGTTTTGAGTAACATGTAAAAGTATAAATATATACTTTAAGGTAAACGAGGAACATTAGCTTACAGAGTGCTCCAGGAATAGCCGAGACTGGCTTTTGTCAACAGGCAGCGATATGATCAAGGTCTTAGGAGCACGAGGAGAGGCTGCTGCTTGTCATCTTGCACTAAATTGGATTTCAGGCCGCAAACAAACAGCCGTTCATTTGGATGAGCGTTGGCGCGAGGAGCGCAAACAAAGGCAGCCGCTAATTAACGTCGATATCAATTGATCTCGCCAACGATGCTCGCAAACCTCAAGGTTGACATGTGACATGTGCATCATCCACTTCAGAGGAACAAAAATGATTGGAAACGCTCGTGGGTTTCCTGTTAGAGGATCCATCTCTGAGCTGAAGAGTGTCTGCAGAGTGTCAGGCAGAGTCCAGAGCTCACGGCTAGAGAACACTGTCCAGACACAGGAGACAGGAAAGATACATAGCCTGGATCCCCAAGCTGACTAGGTAGGGCACTGACTAATGGCTTTTTATTCCATGTGCAGTACAGTACACTTTAAAACACTTAGCTGTATCAGATTCACCACCAGATTTATATTATTGTGGAAAAACAGCTCAGGGACACACCCATGCGCCGACACTGGATGACCACTAGGGGAGCTGTGGCTTGCTGGAGTATGTGGGTTAATGGGCTCAAGAACATCAAAATCAATTCTACAGACTAGTCTCTCAAGGAGAAAGATTTCACCCAAGGATAATGCTTTTATAGATTTTAATAATAATGCCAATCAGAATCGCGCAAAGAATATCAAAGAAACGAGGAAAACGACATGCCTCACAATCCACTTTGAGATCCCTGAAGTAATATTTTCACCCACAGGTCATTTTATCAGGCTCATGAGACACTAATCCTCCATTGAGTCCTTTAAATTTTTTTTTTATCCCAGTAATCTGCTTGTAAGCCATGTATAAAAGCTCTGCGAAAGCCCGAGAGCCAAAGCTCACAGGGCACATGAGCTCTCTCCACATTTCCTGCTTGTCAGTCTGCATTTCCTGGTGATATGTGAAACATACTGAGGCAGTCGATTGCTCAAGGACCTTCCTGCATCGTTGTTGTTATGTGTGTGTGTGTGTGTGCTTGCACAATGTGTGAAAGTGTATGCTGTGCATGTGCTATTAATAAATCCATCTTTGTGTGCACAATGTCCTTACCTCGGAGACGGTGGCTTCCCCATGCTTTCTCGCTCCTTAGTTCTTTCCTGGCCTTTTCTGCACCCAGTAGGAGCCTTTTTTACTCCAAAAGGGCCCAGTGTTGGGGCTGGCAGGGGGCCAGGATGCTGAAAATCACAGGCCTGCGCCCTTGCTTTTGTTCCCCACCGCTGACTGATGCTGGCGGCCTTTAGCGCACTCGGAGAGCTCAGCGTGAGACGTACCGGACTGCCGTGGCGCGGAAGCTCGACTTGGCAAAGAGAACAGTGTGAGGGAGAACCGCCACGACATTTACAGAGAACAACGACTTGCAGCAGGTGACAGGCTGCCCTTTGAACGCTGATCCAGAATCAGCTTTTTTTTACGCCTGTCACTTCAATTAGCTCTGTAAGTGCAAGAGTAAAGCTGCCTCGGATCAGTGTAACGGAACAGAAAACCGATGGTTTTTCGTTCCATCACTGGGCTTTGAAGCAGAACTGAAGGGAGAACTGGAGGAAATACGGACTGATCTTGGATCGGTTTTGACCTGACGTTTAATACTAGAGGTGAACCACATACTCTGGTCTGAGATCAGCCGTCACGGCACTTTCTGCCTCGCCAGGAGAGGAGAGTGAACGAGGAAAGATCGAATCTGTTCCTTTATTAAACTCCTGGGGCTCAGGGATAATAACTGTAGCTTTATTCGACATAAGCCCTTTCAGGCCCAGTAGAACTGTTATATTAAAAAACTCATTTTGCTGCGTTTTAGCTGAGGGTGTCATCTAGACTCGGACTAAACCGACTGGAGGAAAGAAGGTTTCTCCTGTGAGGATTTATTCATTTAAGAACTAGGCGAAGATTCTAGTTAAATAATAATAGACTAGTAATAGGAGTGTGTTAGCAGGTGTGTGTGTTTGTGTGTGTGTGTTGTAAGCTCAGCTTGCATCCATGCTAAGTTTAATTTTAGTCATCCGGTGTCTTTTCATGGCAGCTCACCAGTATATCTGAGGTAAATGTTGAGCTTTGCCTCATTTCTCGTCAACATAAAAACTTTCCTGCTACGTGCTAGCTAGATATATCATTAGCCTCAATCATAAGCTAGTTCTTGCTAAGCATCGGTACAGTATTTCCCGATTGCCTAGCAATGGTTTTCACACATCTGTAACAACATGACTGATAAATGGCTCATGAGTTCACACTCACATGACAAAAACACACCGTGAGAGCATGCTAAAAGGCTCACGCTAGCATTGGTTAGCTTTTTTTTTTTTTTTTTTTTTTTTTTTTTACAGAGGTATTAGCAAGAAGAGAGGAAAAGTACTTAAGGAAATGTATTCGTGTGTAGTTTTAGAGGATTTGTACTTCAAGTATCATTAAATTTTAATACTTACACAATTAACAATTCCTTTAAAATACCCCAAGTGTTTTCATTTTGAACTTTTATGTATTTGTTAAAAAACTTTTTGTCTTCAATTATATTTTTTAACAGCTTATATAAGCTTATATAACAGCTTATCACACAGCCCTAATTTTATTTTATTTTATTTTATTTTATTTTATTTTATTTTATTTTATTTTATTTTATTTTATTTTATTTTATTTTATTTTATTTTATTAAGGTCAGGACACAAAAAAAATATTTAAAAGAAAAAAGGAGAGAAGAAAAAAATATTAAAAAACACCACATAAATTAAATCTGATTTTTTTATTTAAAGATAATTAAGAAAATTATTTTCAAAAAAAAAAAATATATTGGATTTTCTTCAAATAGATATGTAGCAAGTCATACTACTTTTCCAGACAAAAAAAAAAATCGTCCTAATTTCAATTCAATTCTTTATTTAATTCTTTATTCTCATTA